>NC_133649.1:264344209-264644209 GCF_009905375.1 Apium graveolens | reverse complement strand
CAGATCAGCTGTACCCTTAAGGTACTTGAAAATTCTCTTCACAGCTATTAAATGAGGTTCTCTTGGATCAGCCTGAAATCTTGCACAAAGACATGTAGCATACATGATAACAGGTCTACTTGCAGTTAAATAGAGTAAAGAGCCAATCATACCTCTGTAGTTAGTAATATCTACTGATGAACCAGTATGTTTATCTAATTTGGTTGCAGTGGCCATGGGAGTGGATGTTATTGAACTATCTTGCATTCCAAACTTCTTCAGTAAATTTCTGGTATACTTGGATTGACAGATAAAAGTACCTTCTTCATTTTGCTTGACTTGAATGCCCAAAAAATAACTAAGTTCTCGCATCATACTCATTTGATATCTTGACTGCATTAGCTTTGCAAACCTCTCACAGAGTTTGGCATTTGTAGAACCAAATATGATATCATCAACATATATTTATACCAAAAGTAAGTCATTTCCATGGTTGAGGTAGAACAGTGTTTTATCAATTGTACCTCTATGAAATCCACTTTCTAGAAGGAATTGAGCTAAAGTCTCATGTCATGCTCTAGGAGCTTGCTTAAGGCCATAAAGTGCTTTGTCAAGCCTGTAGACATGATTTGGAAATTTTAAATCTATAAAGCCTGGAGGTTGTTCAACATAGACCTCTTCTTCCAATTCTCCATTAAGAAAAGCATTTTTCACATCCATTTGAAAGACTTTAAACTTTTTGTGAGCAGCATAAGCCAAAAAGATCCTTATGGCTTCTAATCTAGTAATTGGTGCAAATGTTTCATCATAATCAATACCCTCCTGTTGAGAGTAGCCTTTAGCAACCAGCCTTGCTTTATTCCTTGTAATTATGCCATCACTGTCAGTTTTGTTTCTAAACACCCATTTTGTGCCAACAACTGATCCGTTCTTTGTTCTTGGCACTAGGGTACCAGACTTTATTTCTTTTAAATTCATTTAACTCTTCCTGCATTGCTTGCACCCCATCAGCATCTTGAAGAGCTTCTTCCACTTTCTGTGGTTCAGTCTGAGATAGAAAAGATTGATAGAGACATTCATTTGATGTTGCAGTTCTAGTTCTGACACCTGCTTCAGGATCTCCAATAATTAAGTCAGGTGTATGTAATTTGGTCCACTTCCTTGCAGATTGAAGTTGACTTCTAGAACTGGATCCTCCCCCATGATCCATGCTGTCTCCATCAACATTTTTTGATGCTCCCCCTGTATTTATGCTCTCTAAGACTTCAGAATTTGACTTGGATCCTTCAGGATTTGAAGTATCAGAGCTTCCAGAATTATCAAAATTTGGCTCATTAGAACTAGATGAATCAGCACTTGAAGAGCCAGTGACAGGTTCTGATGCTTCTTGAGAGTCTTGAAATGTGGTAGGATCTTCAGCTTGCTCCCCCTGGATAGGTGCATTTTTCTTTGGAATTGTTACCACAGATTCAATGACATCAGTACTTACAGATTCAGAGTTTAAGTCATCGGAATTTACAGAATCAGAATTTAAGTCTTCATTTTCAATCTCAGCTGATCGTGATCATTGAAATCTTCAAGTACAGTAATCTTCTTATCATCAAAAGATACATTGATAGATTCCATGACAACCCTTGTTCTTAAATTGTAGACTCTGAAGGCTTTTGTGGAAAGTTGATATGCAACAAAAATTCCTTCATCAGCTTTTAGATCAAATTTTGACAGCTATTCAGGATGAGTCTTAAGAACAAAATACTTACATCCAAATACATGAAAGTATATCAGATTTGGCTTCTTTTTCTTCACCATCTCATATGGTATTTTTCCATGCTTGTTTATGAGTGTTGCATTCTGTGTAAAATAAGCAGTATGCACAGCTTCAGCCCAAAAGTAGGTTGGCAGCTTTACTTCATCAAGCAGTAGTTCGTGCAGCTTCAATGAGAGTTCTATTCTTTCTTTCTACAACTCTATTTTACTGTGGAGTTCCAGGTGCAGAAAATTCTTGTTTGATTTCATGCTCTTTGCAGAACTCTTCCATGATTAAATTCTTGAACTCAGTGCCATTATATAACAGCCCGCGCTTCCGGACTATTAAATCTAAATCAAAACTAAAACATAATATAATTTACTAATTCTAAATCTCTATTACAAAGGTGTCTATTACAAAAGCGCAGCTAACGGAAACGGTCCAAAAGTCAATCTACTCCAAAACTAAGGTCCTTGAACTCCAATACTATGCAACTCGAATCTTATACGAAACCTGAAATAAAAAAGGGGTGAGCTACAAAGCCCAGCAAGTACAAATTGACTAACTATTTAACCGGAAAACAATGGGTGTTTTTAATAAAATGATTTTTCTCAAAACAATAATAATTTTATAAAAACAATTTTTAAAATAAATCCAACCCGAAATTTTATATTTTAAAATTCAGAATTTAAAACAGAACAAAGTATATTTTATAACAGATCAGAACATAATAAAATAGAACGAAACGATAATTCTTATAAGTACCACAGTCTTGATCTACGGCCACACTTTGCCAGTAGCCGGCATCTTATTCTTATTCTTATTCTTATTCTCATATACCACACTTTGTCAGTGGTCGGCATCTAAAGTTCAATAATTACGCGTCCTTAATAGGTATCTAAAGTTGCACACTCGTGCGCCTACTAAGGGTATCTAAGGCTAGTTCCGGAATTATAGCGTAAATTACGAACATGTTCGAAAACGTAGAGACTGGGTTTCAAAAGATTCTTGTATCTTATTTCTTATACAGTTCGAAATAGAATTCTTATATCTTATACGAAATTCGAAAATCAGAGTATCAAAACTTTTCCGAAAAATAAAAGTAAGTCAAGAAAATACTTACCTCAAAACCTCACCAGATCTGAATATAGCCTTTTTGACCCTCTAAACGATGTTATCTTGAAAAATACTGAAACACGAAAGCTGAAGATAACGAAAAGACCTCTCCGAAAAGTCCAGAATCACTGAATTCTGACTTACGATGAATTTTTTACAAATTTTACAAGACTACTGATTTTTGAAGAAAAGCCCTTACGAATTTTGATATTAAAAACGAGGAAAACGAATAGGATGTATTTATAACGATACAAAACCCTATATCTTAACCTACAAGTTATCCATATTAGAATCTGATCCAAATTTTAGGCCCAATATTCTAACCCAATTTTAAATCCTAGTCCTTATCTAATTTTAATCTATTATTCTTTTATTAATCGAATTCTAAAAAAATTACGGGATATTACATACTACCCTCCTTAAAAAGAATTTGGTCCCCAAATTCCCAACAATCCTAAAGTTCGAGACACATCTACTCCCTGATCTACCAAAGGTCAAACTATGGTCCACAAGATCGAATCCCTAGGGAATGTACTAGTCCCATACCTAATACACTCCGAAAGACAGCCTGCTCTTGATACCAACTGTAACGGCCCGCACTTCCGGACTATTAATTCTAAATCAAAACTAAAATAAAATATAATTTACTAATACGAAAATCTATTACAAATATGTCTACTACAAAAGCGCAGCTAACGGAAGCCCAAATTTTAATATACTCCACTCCTAAGTCCTCGAACTCCAATGATTTCCAACTCGAATCTTATAAGAAACCTGAAATAAAAAAGGGGTGAGCTACAAAGCCCAGCAAGTACAAATTGACTAAATATTTAACCGGAAAACAATGGGTGTTTTTAATAAAATAATTTTTCTCAAAACAATAATAATTTTGTAAAAACAATTTTTAAAATAAATCCAACCCGAAGTTTTATATTTTAAAATTCAGAATTTAAAACAGAACAAAGCATATTTCATAACAGATCAGAACATAATAAAACAGAACGAAACGATAATTCTTATAAGTACCACAGTCTTGATCTACGGCCACACTTTGCCAGTAGCCGGCATCTTATTCTTATTCTTATTCTTATTCTCATATACCACACTTTGCCAGTGGTCGGCATCTAAAGTTCAATAATTATGCGCCCTTAATAGGTATCTAAAGTTGCACACTCGTGCGCCTACTAAGGGTATCTAAGGCTAGTTCCAGAATTATAGCGTAAATTACGAACATGTTCGAAAACGTAGAGACTGGGTTTCAAAAGATTCTCATATCTTATTTCTTATACAGTTCGAAACAGAATTCTTATATCTTATACGAAATTCGAAAATCAGAGTATCAAAACTTTTCCGAAAAATAAAAGTAAGTCAAGAAAATACTTACCTCAAAACCTCACCAGATCTGAATATAGCCTTTTTGACCCTCTAAACGATGTTATCTTGAAAAACACGAAACACGAAAGCTGAAGATAACGAAAAGACCTCTCCGAAAAGTCCAGAATCACTGAATTCTAACTTATGATGAATTTTCTACAAATTTTACAAGACTACTGATTTTTGAAGAAAAGCCCCTACGAATTTTGATATTAAAAACGAGGAAAACGAATAGGATGTATTTATAACGATACAAAACCCTATATCTTAACCTACAAGTTATCCATATTAGAATCTGATCCAAATTTTAGGCCCAATATTCTAACCCAATTTTAAATCCTAGTCCTTATCTAATTTTAATCTATTATTCTTTTATTAATCGAATTCTAAAAAAATTACGGGATATTACACATTATCACTTCTTATAATTTTTACAGAATCTTTGACCAACTTATCCAGCTGTCTGACATGATTAGTTAGAGTAAAGGCAGTTCCATTCTTCTTGTGCAAGAAGTACACCCAAGTGTACCTTGTGAACTCATCCACTATAACCATAACATATTTCTTCTTTGCAATAGACATGACATTGACTGGACCAAATAGATCAACATGCAGTAGGTGATAAGGCTCAAGAATTGATGACTCAGTTTTGCTCTTGAAAGAAGATTTTCTTTGTTTTGCCTTTTGACATGATTCACAAAGGCCATCAGGAGCAAATACTGATTTTGGTAGTCCTCTTACAAGATCTTTCTTTACAAGCTCATTTATGTTGTTGAAGTTTAAATGAGAGAGTCTTTTGAGCCAATTCCAGCTTTCTTCAATTGATGCTCTACTCAACAGACAGATTGCAAAACCATCAGTACTTGTTGAAAGTCTGGACTTCATAAATGTTACCATTCCTGTAACCTTCAAAACCACTTTGCCTGTAGAATTGCTTACAACTTCACAGTATTCTTCAAAGAAATCCACATGATAACCTCTGTTACAGATTTGACTCACACTCAGCAAATTGTGTTTAAGTCCTGAGACAAGAGTTACTGTTTCAATGATGACATTCCCAATATTAATATTGCCATATCCCAGAGTTTTTCCCATGTTGCCATCTCCATAAGAAACTTCTGAGCCAACTTTCTCCACAAAGTCTGAAAGCATGGCTTTATTTCCAGTCATATGTCCTGAATATCCACTATCCAGTACTAGGATGTTTCTCCTGTTGCCCTACAATCACAAAGACCACTAATGGTTAGTTTTAAGGACCCAGACTTGCTTGGATCCTTTGGCCTTTTTAAGTTTGTTAGCATTTGTAGTGGATTTAATATCAGAGTTTATGCTAACATGTTGTTTATCAGAACTTATATCAAACTTTGTATCAGATTTTACACTAAAAGGAATTAAAGCAACTTTCTTCAAAGAAGGTTTTATTTGATAATTATCATAGTATAAACTATGATATTCCTTAAAAGTATAAATGGAGTGTCCATAAACTACCACAATGAAAATAAGAATTTTGTGGCTTAAACCTAACAGACTGACTCTTAACTCCTGACTTAGGAGGTAAAGAGTTTATATTCTTATTCTTCTTGCAAAAAGAAGCAAGATGGTTAGAGTTTCCACAGTTATAATAATTCTTTCCAGGAGCATTAAGAACAGGCATATAATTATTGCTTTTATTCACACCTTCCTTTCCATTCCTATTTTTCCTAGCTTCTTTAACCTTGTTGACATTCCTTATTTCTTTCAGCTTATGCTTAAGCTGCTTCTTTGTCATTAAGCCTATGTTGACTTCAGCTGGTTTATCATGTTCTAATTTGTCAGAAGTTGACTTATCCTTAACTTCTGTCACAGACTCTTTCATCTTTTCGAAATCAGACTTTACAGTTTTAGCTACAAACTTAATAGGATTTACCTTTGGCTTAACAGTTTGTTTAACAACAATTGGTTCAATTTGTTCAGTTCCTTTTTCACTTTTATCATCTCCATAACCTAAGCCCTCTTTCCAGTTTCCACTACTTAATAAATTCTGAGTTGTTCTGCCAGAGTTAGTCCAAGTCCTGATAATCTCTTTTTCTTTTTCTAACTCAGTTTTGAGAGATTTATTCAATTTTAGCAATTCATCTCTAACATAAAAAGCATCATCTCTCTCTTTCTGAGTTTGATAGAACATAACTAACTCTTTTTCTAAATAATCATTCCTTTTCTTAAAAGCAAGATTTTCAGAAGTTAATCTTTCACATGTTAAAGTTTGATCTCTGTAGCTAATAAACATGGTTTTAAGATATAATCTCAACTCAGTAATATCATCAGTATGAAAGGCATAAGTTGTTTGAGGTACCTTTAATTCAGCAATTTCAGGGCTGCCATCAGCATTTTCCATCAAGGCATAGTTCACCTCATCTTCAGAATCTGAAGAGTCTGTCCAGCTTTTCTTCTTTGTGACAAGTGCATTGCCTTTGTCACTTTTTCCTTTCTTGTAGTCAGGAGATATGTGGCCTCTTTTACCACAGTTGTAGCATTTGATATTTGAGTTATCTCCTATATCAGACTTTGTACCTTTGCCTTCAGATTTTCTAAAACCTTTCTTATCAGTACTTCCACCTTTCTTGAAAAACTTCTTTCCCCTTCTGAATTTCCTGTAGGCTATCTTTGTGATACCCTTCACCATAAGAGCACACGATTTCATCATCTCTTTATCAGCATTTATTTCAGGTAAACTTTCAGTTTCTGAATCATCATCATCAGTACTTGATGATTCTGAATCAGACTTTATGATGAGAGCTTTTCCTTTGCCTTTCTTTGAGACAACCACTTTGGGGAATTCCTCCTCAGCCTTAAGAGCAACTGTCCTTGACTTTCTCCCATATCTCTTGCTTCATTGATCCATCTCAAGTTCATAAGTCTTGAGCATACCATAAATTTCATCAAGAGTAGTTTCATCAAGAGCATAGTTGTCTCTTATAGTAGTAGACTTTAAATCCCAACTTTCAGGAAGAGCTAAAAGGAATTTTAGATTTGTATCTTCAAGATCATATTCCTTGTCCACTAGTGACAGATCATTCAAGAGTTTGACAAACCTGTCATATAAGTTAGTTAATGACTCATCACCTTTTGAGTCAAAGTGCTCATACTCTTGAGTGAGTATAGTCCTCCTGTTCTTCTTGATTGCATCAGTTTCTTGTCATCTGGTCTCCAAAGCATCCCATATCTCCTTTACAGTCTTGAAATGAATTATCCTGTTTGACATGACATTATCAATGGCACTATGCAGCAAATGCCTTACCTTTACATCCTTGGCAATGGATGAGATATCTTCAGCTGTATACTCACTTTTCTCCTTTGGTATGGTCTTTGCTGGCTGATCGGCAACTACAACAGAGAGCTTGGCTGGCTTATGCGGTCCTTCATTAATTCTGTCAAGGTATTCTGGATCTGTAGCTTCCAAAAACATAACCATCTTCACTTTCCATATGGGGTACTCAGAAGGTCTCAATATGGGAACCCTAATAGTCTCATATCGACTGTGGATTTGAGTCTTTTGAGTTTCTTCAGTTTTGGCGGTCTTGGTTGGATTTTATGCTTCTTCAGACATGATTGTTTTGGATCTTTACTGTATGTGTGTTAACAGATAGGCTCTGATACCACTTGTTAGGTCACACAACACTATAGAAGGGGGTTGAATACAATGTAGAATACAATCAAATCGATTTCGAACACAAGTAACAGTAAACAGATATATTCAATATAATAAACTCTGTTATAATGGAACTGTTCTCTCTCAGTGATGAACAAATATCACGTGAGCTGCTAGTTTACAATGTATAATCTTCTCGATAACGATAACACATATAGTGTAAACCTATGTCTGTGTTTATATAGTACACAGTTACAAGATAACTTCTAATTGATATGGAATATAATTTTGTCTCCTAAAATATATCAATCAGATATTTTATACAATTCTTTCAATCCTCTAACTCTTTCCATGCATATCTTCTTTTTGTATTAGTCTCGATCTTCTTTCCTATAAATCAGCTTCATTCCTTAACTGTTAGTCCTCCCGTTCTTAAGTTCTGATATCCATCTTCTGACATTTATCTTCTGATAATCTAAGTCCTGATATCCTTAAGTTCTGACTTCCGGTAAGTACTGATATTTCCTGTTTATTAAGATCTGAAAACTAAACATGAAATATATTAGACATGACATCTCAAATATATCTAACACAAGCCCTTAGTCATATCTCATTTTTCCTGAAACTAATGGTTCTATAATTACCAGTCTAGTACTCAGAAATCATAATCTAAAAATCTGTTAAACGTTTTCATCAAAAATGCAATGGTACATGAGAAAGTATCTACCTTCACATGTTCTGGACAAGTGGCCTGATGAGGTTTTCAAGTTGAAACTTTATTGATGAATGTTATGTGCAGCCAAAATAAACCACTATTAAACTCCAGTGTAGCAGAAAGGAATTGACAGGGCTGTTGCACACATTGTCATGAAAGAGTAACCTTACTTTCCAGCAACTCTACAACTTATATGTGAGGGGAAATTAATATAGTGAAGAAGCAGCAATGCCAATGGAAATCTGTAAAACCAGCCACGAAGAATCTCATTATAATGCATTAGAAAAGGCGATCAGGACTTTATAGTTGAATATGCCAACCATTGTAAAGAGTCGGTGTTAATATAAGGTAAATGTTCCCATATAAACAAAACAAAGAAAATCTACACCTAGAATAGTCTAGGCAGCTGGTTCCAGAATCCGGATCATGCGTCCTTGACATTGATACTTGATACTATGGCTTGATAACAGAGTATGAAGTTTAAGGAGTCATGGGCAGAGACAGAGACATGACTCAAGCATAGGGAGCCCTAAAAAATTTTATAAGTATAAACACAAAAATTATTAACACAGAGTTTTATATGTAAAAATTCTATTGTTCAGAAATATCTCAAATTTAATATACTAGAAAATTATATCTAAATTTCTATTTGATCAAAAATATCATCAGTCTCAAAATCAATAAAAAAAATTAAGGCTCAGACTTTTTTGGAGGGGGACCAAAAACATATAATATAGTCATATTCTAAAAAGTTAGCAAGAATATATACATAATAACACAACTTTATCCAAATTCAAAAACAGTCAACTTTGAAGGGGGGCAACCGCCACACCGGCAATCCCAATGGGAATTCTCCAGCAGAAGAATATATGGTGCCATGAAGATGGAATATATCACCTTAAATCAAGTATGTGATTCAAAATTTTAATTATAGAACCAATAATGAACACTTCACTGAATGCATACCACAACAAATAATATTATCCTGATAAAAGAAAGTTTCCAACTCCTTTATTAATCTGAGGTAGGATGTTGTATAATGAGTGACATACCGTAAAGTGTCTCATCCCATTTCCAATAAAATAGCAAGCAAAAGAGACTAGCTGGCTAACAAAACTATGTGCAATTAACAGTCCAAATTTCCCTAAGAGCTTTGCATGTTAAAGACTCCAAAAGCCTTTCTCCATGAAATAAATAAACTAGAAGGGCGCTTATATGATCTAGGGTTCAGCCTCACCCTGAAACGGGGAATCAACTTTAGAATTTGTAATGTACAACTAACAAAAATTTAGTGAAAAAATATGGAGCTGCTGAAGCCTGGAATTAGAATAATTGAGATGAAGAGCCACGCATACAATTATGGCTTGCAAAAACATCCAATTCCGACAAAAATATTTAAGGGTGTACGAGAGCAGACAGTTGAGACTTAATTTACTAACAAATGCTACAGTTGCAGATAGGCTGTGCGACTGGAGTCATCCATATAGCACTTTTTAAAGGTAGTTCAATGCAAGTTTTGCCTTCACAAAGAAAGGCAATGATATAAGCCATACCACTAAGGAAAGTTTTTGTACTGAATGGATCAAGATATTACAGAAATTCAACCCAAGGACCTAATTTACAGATTGTAGAAGTGATATCTGAGACAAGCTGTACCTCAAGTATAGACTACTGTTGCGATAAGCATTATGAGTAACAAAACCCTATGCAATACTCTTAATATAATATATTTGCATAAGACAGAATCAATAGCTAATATTCTTCAGAATCCCAAGTTTTCCACTCTAGCCCTCCAATATCTTATTACTTCAGTGAAGTTCTCTGCTTTGGGTACTTGTTGTGTATGCATCAGTATATATACTGAATTTATCATTTTCACATGCTTTCATAAAAGAAAATAAATCAAAGGTAAATTCATAAGAAAAAGAAATTTATCATTTTTACTGCTATTATGCGTTGTGATTTTTTGACAAATCAGTGACTCCAAATGACAGATATAAATGGCTTGCTTCCAGAGCACATGACAATATGAAATGCCAATATCCACTTTTGATCTTGTAACCATATTGTTGGGGTTAAACCCAATATGTGATATGGGCTTGGTGATATAAGACATAATTGGATTGAGTAATAATTGTATTTATTCACAATTATTATCATAATGGGATTGAGTAATAATTATATGTGTTGTCAGTTATTATCATAATGAGAATAGGTAATAATTGTATGGGTATACAATTATTATTATAATCAGAATAGATATGTTTTGTTGGCTAAATTTGTGATGGCTATATATACATAGTCATGTTATTTTTTTGATGCATGTTTAAGAGATGTAGTCATCTTAGGTATCGTGTGAAAGATGCTTCAGCATTGGTTGTCTCAAGTATCAGTTTGGGACACCATTGAGTTGTTATGTATTGATGTATTATTGATAATTGTTTTGATTAATAATACAAGTTGGGATATGGGTTTTTCACGTCAAATATATTGTTGTGTGTTTGTGTGCGGACTCTGTATTGGTAAAATTGAATCTCGAATATGTGTGTGTGTTTCCTCCTAACAAGTGATATTAAGAGCTGAGGTTCGAGGTTCCTGATGAATTGGGTTGGAGGAACGTTCGAGGTTCAATTGGTATGGTGGAGTATGTTGATGGACTGGCTGACAAAGTTACGTGAGGTATGGCGGTTGACTTGCACCGTGGATCAAATCGTCCGGACTCGAGGTGGAAGATGGACGGGATCATTGCAATAGTTTCGATGGTTTGATGGTTAATCAACCAGGTGAATTTTTTTGGATGATGTGAAAGTAAGGATCGGGTGACTCAATGGTGAAAGGAGGCACTCATGATTTATGCACGTGATTTTGTGGATGGATATGCCGCTAGGATGAAGAACGGTAGTTTGGAGTTATTGGAGGTCACTATACGGGCTTTAGTGATTCTCAGAAGTTGGAAGCACGAGATGAATGGATTATTGTTCGAGGGGAGGCATCGGCGAACGGATGTTGTTACCATTCAACCTGATTTGGAGTATTGTGTTGAAGGGGAGGATTATTGGGGTTAAAGCCGATATGTGATATGGGCTTGGTGATACAAGACATAATTGGATTGGGTAATAATTGTATTTGTTGACAATTATTATCATAATGGGATTGAGTAATAATTGTATGTGTTATCAATTATTATCATAATGAGAATGGGTAATAATTGTAAGGGCATACAATTATTATAATAATCAGATTAGATATGTTTTGTTGGCTAAATTTGTGATGGCTATATATACATAGTCATGTTATTATTTTGATGTATGCTTAGAAAAATATAGTCGTCTTAGGTATCGTGTGAAAGATGCTTGAGCATTGGTTGGCTCAAGGTATCATTTTGGGACACCATTGAGGTGTTATGTATTGATGTATTATTGATAATTATTTTGATCAATAATACAAGTTGGGACCTGGGTTTTCCACGTCAAATATATTGTTGTGTGTTTGTGTGCGTACTCTGTATTGGTAAAATTGAATCTCGAATATCGAATATGTGTGTTTACTCCTAACATATATAAATGAAGTCATGAAAATTATCTTTATACAAAACACTGGATAAATTAATTAATATTGGTTTATTCGATTAATATTCATCCTTTTTCTTAAACCAAATAAGATCTACGTATACAAGTTGATGAACTATAGAAGATTACTTAAGAAAAACAGTGCTGCAAAATTAAGTGAATGCTTCTGCGCGAGCAAATGGAATTGCTTACCAGGCATAAAATTTTAGAGCAAATTATTTTCCTGAACATTTTTTTCTTGATTTTTGTAATTTGCTCTACTTGGTACTGTTTTCCTTTGTCCCTTGTTCACTTACTAATTTAGAATTAGTATTTCAAATCGTATGCAGTGACGACTACTGATCGCTTGCTACATATCTAAGTTGAGTTCATATCTGGTCGTAGCAGGTGCATAATATACACAATAGCTCCAGTCACTTACAGCATATGGCATCATCCTTACTTGTTTCATAGGGTTCAAATAAAATTGTTGAAAAACGTTAATTTAATATGGCAGAACTTTGTCTGCAGAGTTAACCACTGTTCAAATTAGTACAATACCGCCAAATGACCAAAAGCATCATCCAAGGTCTAGAAAACAAAGAGGATGAATTTAGAGAGTGATAAGCCAGAAGTAACCAAGCCCAAATAAAGGAACAGAAGCCTAAAAGAGATAACACCCCAGGACCAAGCCGGGGTGGTCCCCGGTGCCACGTGGCACAGGACAAAAGAGTCAACTGTCTCATGTTACCCAAAATGGAACAATTGCATCCCAGCCGTCTATTGGTAAAGATCCCAAGGCAACTCTGATGGAGAAAGGACACCTGACCACACAGTCCATCCGAACCGTCCAATCAATCACCAACCAAGAATGATCAAATGCCAGGATGAAAAGGTACAAACCCCAAAAACCCTAAATCTTGGGACCTATAAAAGGCCCCAAAAAGAGGGTTTTAGGGGTTGAAAAAAACATTTGACTGCTACACACCTATACACACACCATCACATATATTTTGAATAGCTCCGTCTTCCCTCTTCTTCTTCTTAAAGAAAACCCATTTCTTACTCTCACACCGGAGTTGCCGCGGGAGATAACCCCCCTTCTGGTTCTGTTTTGGAGAGACCCCTACCTAGCAGGTTAACCTCATTCGAACCGCTACGGGAACTGGGTCCTAGCCCACATAAGAAGGGAGAAGACCTGAGAAGAAACAGAGTTATCATTGGTGCTAGAAAGAGGGGTCGAACCTCCGGTGGTGTGTTGTCATCTCCAGCTACGTTACACAGCCCCAAAAGCCAAGGAAATCCTCTCTCTGGTAAGAACAACACCCTCACTCTCTTCACATCTCACTTTTCTTATTTTTCCCTCCAGAACAGTCACACACCCTGGTGCACACCTGCTACCATCTCCCATAATCTGTTCTGAAACTAATGACCACGAGAAAAAGCAAAACCTCGATCTCCGGAACCATTCAGCCCACCGTTGCCCCGCCCAGGGATGGAGAAATGGAAGACATAGATGAAGAGCCCCCCATAACTCGTGCTTCATCTCAGCTCCAGCCCGGAGACCAGAGGATAACTATAGAAAAAGCAGCCCACAAGTATGCTAAAACCTCTACAAATCCTTGAGGAAGCATGACCCCGGAGCAGATTCAAGCAGCCATGGACCTGTGAAGAGAAAAGAACAAGGCCCCCGAAACCCGTCCCAGGGACCAGGAAGAGCACTCAGAAGAATCTCCGGGCTCAATCTTGGACCGTATTGGCAGAACTAAGAGACCGTCAGAGGACGCCCGAGACGAGATCAAGAGGGCCACACTCCGGGACCGTATCCGAAAGGAGGAAGAGGCCAAGGCGAAAGCTAACATTGAAAAGAGGGTCCAAGAGGAGGAAGCCAAACTAAAGAAGAAGACACGCCGGATTCATGTATCTTCGGATTCAGATCAGAGAAGGAATCTAAACAGGAGCAAATGGCCCGGGTTCTCCGGGATCTCAAAAGAAAAGTGAAGGGGGGTGTGGAAGTCAGGGCGGCGGCCACGCCCTTCACCAGAAAGCTGGAATCCACCCCCAGGGAACCAACACTCAAGCACTTCAACTTCGACTCTTTTGACGGGCTTGCCAACCCTGAAGAACATCTCAACTACTTTGAACAGATCTCAAACATATATGATTACAATGACCTCACCAAATGTCATTTCTTCGCTTCAACACTAAAGGGGGGGCACATAAATGGTTCAGTAGAATCTCCTCCCGGAGCATCGACTCTTGGAAGGACTTCCGAGACATATTTCTCAAGAGGTTCAGGGCGAACCGTATGAACGAGCTCCAGATGTGCCACTTAGAAACCATTCAATAAAGAAGCAGAGAAACTCTACCAGAATTCATCAAAAGGTTTCAGGAATCAGTCAACCAGCTCTTCAACCTGGAGGAGAAGGAAGCCGTGAATATTTTCCGGCGTAATCTCCACCCGGTTTCATGCGAAGGCTACTTGAAGGACTTGATCCATAGGGATCCCCAAAGCCTTGCTTCGGCTTATGCGATGACTTCGAAGTTTATCAAAGAAAATGACTTCCTCACCTCGACGAAGATGAAGAGGCGGATCAGGGATGATGATGAGTCTCCGGAACGCCGCTCCACCTACGGAAAAGAAAAGAGACACAGGACAGACAGACAGACCAACTATGTGTAGCAATCCCGGGGGACCCCACCCCGGGACGACTACTCCAGACCACAGAAGACTGAAAGGAAGCCCAAGCCCAAAAGGGAGCCAAAATCGGAGCCCGAATGGACTCCACTCAACCGGCCCCGGGATGACATCTTGAGAGAAGTCAAGGGAAAACCTTTTTATTACCCCCCGAAGCCGCTGTTGGCACCCCCCGGGAACAGGGCCCGAGATAAACATTGCGGGTATGACGAGGATCATGGCCACACCACGTAGAACTGCTTCTCTTTCAAAATGTTCATTGAAGACTAAATCAAAAAGGGCAACATGAACCAGTACCTACAAAGAAGACTCGATGACAGAGATAAGCCCTCTGGCGGTGGGAAACATGTGGTCAACATGATCTTCGGAGGAACCTCCTCCCCACCCCGGAGTTCAGATGTGGACAATGATGTCCTGATGATCCAGCCTGCTGAAGATGAACGAATATATTTCTCCAATGTCGATTATGAGGGCCTGGATCCCGAGCACAACCAAGCCCTGATCGTGACTCTCGACATCGCTGACAATGAGGTACAAAGAATTTTGGTTAATAACGGTTCTTCAGCTAACATTGTCTTTGAGCATACCCTTAGCAGGATGAAGTTGGGACACCTCCACATGGATCCATGCCTCAAAGACCCTCTCTACGAATTCGGGAACAATATGATCCCGATCCGCGGGGTAATATACCTCCCCATGGTCTTTGGTGCTGCACCCCGGCAGGTATCTCATGTCATGAAGTTCTACGTGATAAGTGACGCATCCTCTTACAACATGATTCTGGGAAGACCCACCATCACCAAGCTTCGGGCCATTCCGTCTACAATTCACTTGAAGCTGAAGTTTCCCACCCCGGGAGGCATCGGAGAACTCAGAGGGGATCGGGGCACATCGGGAAAATGCTACGGACAAGCATTGGTAATGGCCGAAATTGACCCAGAAAACAGAAATAAGGCAATGGCCTTACCCAAAGGCCAAAGCCGCAAGAAGCATCATGAACATTTTAGCAAAAGGCTAAAGTTGGACGTCAATATGATAGAGGATTCGGGATACAGCGTAACCAATGCCGACGCCCGGATACAGAAATTTGTGGAAATAAAAGAGAAAACCAAGGTAGAACCTGCTGCCCAGACGGTGGAGATAGAATTGGATCCCAGGAACCCCACCCGGAAGTTGAAAATTGGAAAAGGCCTAGAGACATCCTTTCAGGAAGAGCTCATTTTGTTGTTAAGGGAATATGCAGATGTATTCGCATGGGCACCGGAAGATATGCCCGGGATTGACCAGTCCGTGGCAATGCACAGTGTGGACGTAGACCCGAGGAAAAGACCGATCAAACTAGAAAAGGAGAAACTTCTCCCCCGAGCGACAACAAGCAATAGACGAAGAAATAGAGAAGCTACTCAGGGCCTACATCATCTGCGAAATGAAGTATCCCGACTGGCTCGTAAATGTGGTGCTAGTCAAGAAACCGAATGGAAAGTGGAGAATGTGTGTCGACTACACGAGCCTCAACGCTGCATGTCCCAAAGATTCCTATCCCCTCCCAAACATTGACTAGTTGATCGACGCAACTTGGGGCCACACCATGCTCAGCTTTATGGATGCATTTTCAGGATATAACCAGGTCCGCATGAATCCCAAAGACATAGCCAAAACAGCCTTCATCACAACTTTAAAAGGTGCCCGAAACAAGAAGTTAGTGGATTGGACCCCAGAAAGCCACACAACTTTTGAAGAAATCAAGAGACACCTGATGAACCCCCGGGTGCTATCAAAAGCCAAGCCCGACGAGCCCTTATCCTTCTACATCGCCACCGGCCCCAAGGTTGTCTCTTCGGCCCTAGTCCGGGAGGAAGGAGGAATGCAAAACCCCATCTACTATGTCAGCCAAGTCCTCAAGGACGCCGAGACTCGGTACCCAAACTTGGAAAAATTCACCTTGGCCCTTGTACACTCCAGCAGGAAGCTGAGGCAATACTTCCAAGGCCGAGAGATTAGAGTGGTTACAGATCTGCAACTCAGGAAGATCATCCACAAGCCAGATGCCTCCGAAAGGCTAGTTAACTGGGCTCTTGAATTAAGCCAATTTAACATCAAATTCGTGCCACGCACGGCGATAAAGGCCCAAGCCTTAGCAGAATTCATCATGGAATGCACCTTCCAGTAGCAGCAACTACCCTCCTCCCATGAGACAACCCCGGAAGAAACCAACCCGGGAACGGAATTCTGGAAGCTCTATGTGGATTGGTCATCTACGGCCGAAAGGTCCGGAGCAGGCCTCATTCTAATCAGCCCGGAAGGCTTTACCATTCAACAAGCAATAACTTTTGCCTTCAGAGCAATGAACAATCAGGCCGAATATGAGGCACTCATCTCCGGACTCAGATTGGCAAAATCTCTAGGCGTTTCGAAGGTGATCGTCTAAAGTGACTCTCAGATTGTGGTCCAGCAAACCAGTGGAGAATATATTGCGAAAGATCCAACATTGGCACAATACCAGGCAATGGTGCGGAATATCCTGGAAGCCACTCCCGACATCACCATACTTCAAACCAACAGAGAAGAGAAATCCAAAGCAGACGAGCTGTCCAAGCTCGTACAAAACACTTCGGACCTTGCTAGTTCAGTGTACTTCGAGGAACTCAAGGCACCAAGCACAGAGCGATCTGAGGTCCTGTGCATCGGGAGCGCAGACAATTGGATGACCCCCTACATAGCTTAATTATGGGATGGGACGCTCCCGGAGGACCAGAACCAAGCTAGATACTTAAAGCATAAAGCTGCTCGTTTCTTCCTGAAAGACGGTCAGTTATACAGAAGAACCTTTTCAGCACCCACCCTGAAGTGTGTGGACCCGGATGAGGCAAATTACTATCTCCGGGAAGTTCATGAAGGCATCTGCGGAGACCACCTGGCGGCCAAAGCTCTAGCCTACAAAGTCATCATGAAAAGATATTACTGGCCGACAGTCCACTCCGACTCCATTGCCTATGTTAAGAAATGCCCCCAGTGCCAGAAATTCAGCAACGTTCCCAGGCAAAGCCCCAGCCTGCCGACATCGGTATTATCTCCGATCCCATTTACTGTTTGGGGCATAGATATCATGGGCCCCTTTCTCCGAGCAAAAGGTGACCTCTGCTACGTCCTGGTAGCCATTGATTACATGACAAAGTGGGTAGAAGCTAAGGCCATGAGGACAATCAATCAACAAGATTGTATCAAGTTTATGGATTCAATCGTCATGAGGTTCGGGATTCCGGTAGTTCTCGTCTCCGAAAATCCCACAGTTCGTCGGGTCCGACTTCGAGGCATATCTGAAAGAGCTCAGAATCAAGCATAAAAGGGTATCTGTCGCACATCCTCGGGGGAACGGACAGGTTGAAGTAACTAACAGAATCATACTTCGGGGCCTGGAAAAAAGACTAGAAGAGTCCAAGAAAATTTGGCCTGATGAGCTTCCGAAAGTCCTATGGTCCTACAGAACCACCCCCAGAACGGGAACCAATGAGACCCCCTTCAAGCTTGCATACGGTACCGAAGCCCGCATACAAATCGAAACCGCGTCCCCTTCTCACAGAGACATCAATTTTGACGAGATCTCAAACATTGAGGGACTTAAGACCAACCTGGAGCTCCTAGACGAGGTAAGAGACAAGGCAGTAAAAAGGATGGAAGGCTACAAAGAAAAGACAAAACTCTACTTCAGAAAGAAGGCAAAAATCAGAGAGTACGAAGCGGGAGACTTGGTACTCCGGCACACCGAGGCCTCGGACCCAACCAATCAAGGAAAACTCCAACCCAACTGGGAAGGACCCTATAGGGTTAAAAAAGTGCTCCGACCAGGAACCTACAAGCTAAGCTATCTCAATGGAACCGAAGTCCCAAACACTTGGCACGGAGCCCGCCTAAGGAAATTCTACCAGTAAAGGTAGGGCGCACATCCCGGGATCTCCTCTACTTTTAGGCTATGACAGCTTGATTTAATTTTCAACATTTTCCCCGGAATGTATTTTTGTTGTATTATGATTTAAATGAAAACCCCACCTTGAGCACCCCATAGCTCAAGATTATTCTACTTTCATTCGATCACTATCGCTATATTACTTAGAAAATAGAATTCTAAACCCCTCCCCGGGGACTACTACACAAACCATGTGTACTTACAAAATTTTATTCAGTTAAAATTTTAAACCCCATCCCAGGGACCATAACACAAACCATGTGTACTTACAAAATTTTATTCAGATTGAATTTCAAACCCCCATCCCGGGGACTATTACACAAACCATGTGTACTTACAAAATTTTATTCAGTTAAAATTTTAAACCGCATCCCCGACCATAACACCAAACATGTGTACTTACAAAATTTTATTCAGTTAAAATTTTAAACCCCATCCCGGGGACCATAAAACAAACCATGTGTACTTACAAAATTTTATCTATCCAGTTAAAATTCTAAACCCCATCTCGTGGATCGTAACACGAACCACGTGTACTTAAAAAAATTTCGACGAATGAAAGCAAAGCCAAATATGAAAAGGAAATATATTTACACGCATTCCCGAGGCAAACCAAGCCCCGGGACAAATCCAAACCAAAGTCAAATGAAATCCAAATAACAAAGTCTAAAAGCCATAAGGGCTAAGTGTGAAATGACAACAAACTATAAAAAACAAATTACAAGGCACAAAGCCTGGGTCTTCATTCTTAATTCTTCAGTTCTAGGGAGGAGGAGGAGTCTCCTCGCGGCCCTCTTCGGGAGGCGGAGGCGGCTGTGCCCCGGAGGTACCCACCTCAGCAGCTTTGGCTTCTTCACGACGGAGCTCTTCTGCGAGGTACAGCTCTATGAACCCGTCCATATCACCACCCGGATTCTCAGCCAGATAAGCAGAAGCGATGTCCCAACAAATATTGACCTTCTCAAAGATCTTGTTGTTGAGCTCCTCGTAATAAGCAGGGGTACCCCGGAAGGACTCAAGCACCTCCTCTTCCCGGTGCCTTGCAGCAAGCTCTTTCTTCAAGTTCTCCACCTCCGTCCGGAGGGATCCAACCAACTGCTCCGCAGCCTCCTGAGACTTCACCGCCTCAGCAACAACCTTCTTATGTTCACGAGACTCCCTCTTCTTCACCTCCCGATACTTGGTGAAGGTTTCCTTCTCCTTAGACAGCTCCTTCACCACGGCCTTATTCTTGGCTTCCCTTATGTGGTAATTGTGAAGAATGGTGGAGCAGCCGCTGATTCGAGCATTGGCCTGAAAATAAACGACTCAATACTATTGCAAGGGTAGGAAGGAAAATGATAAGGGAACAGTCTTACCTCTAAAACATCCCGGACAAGATGATCAAGGAAGGTATCCAGATCCTCCTTGGCATAGCAATCGAAGTCAGCAGGGGTGGCATAGTTTTCAAACATATCATTCCGGCGATCATCCAAAGTCATCCAGGCCAAGAGGTTCTTCAACACATCCTCCTCCACCAACTTCTGGCTCTCCTCCTCGTTAGGGCCCGAAGCAGAAACCCACCTACGCTGGGGAGTTCCAGAACCACCAGCAACTTCCTCCGCAGCCTTCCTCTTGCGAGGGTTCAAAGTTCCTACCTCCTCTTCCTCCAACTCCAGCACCTCAACCTCCTCGGGCTCCGGGATAATTGGCGCAGTAACCACCGGAGCACTTTGCCTCACGCTATTTCCCGAGGAACCAACATCCCGGGTCTGAGAGCCACTACCCCCACCAAATGTCTTCTTTCCCGAGTCCAACTGCACAGCACCACCGATCTTGAACCTTCCTGCCAAATCCTTAAATTGTTGCGATATAGCGTGATGGAAAGGGTTCAGGAAGGGTAGACCTGCACAAGGAACACCAATTTTAAAAAGAAGCACTAGGGCAAAGATATACAACAAGAAAATCACAAAAAAATACTAATGTAAAGCACTTACAGCCAACGTTAAACAATGTTTGGTTATCTAAAAAGGTATCCCGGGTCCACTGGGCACCAAGAACAACCACAAAGTCATACATCTTCACCAGGGCATCTCCACTGAACTGCTCGGATGGGAACCTGTTATTTTAGCAAAAGGCTAAAGTTGGACGTCAATATGATAGAGGATTCGGGATACATCGTAACCAATGCCGACGCCCGGATACAGAAATTTGTGGAAATAAAAGAGAAAACCAAGGTAGAACCTGCTGCCCAGACGGTGGAGATAGAATTGGATCCCGGGAACCCCACCCGGAAGTTGAAAATTGGAAAAGGCCTAGAGACATCCTTCCAGGAAGAGCTCATTTTGTTGTTAAGGGAATATGCGGATGTATTCGCATGGGCACCGAAAGATATGCCCGAGATTGACCAGTCCGTGGCAATTCACAGTGTGGATGTAGACCCGAGGAAAAGACCGATCAAACTAGAAAAGGAGAAACTTCGCCCCCGAGCGACAACAAGCAATAGACGAAGAAATAGAGAAGCTACTCAGGGCCTACATCATCTGCGAAATCAAGTATCCCGACTGGCTCGTCAATGTGGTGCTAGTCAAGAAACCGAATGGAAAGTGGAGAATGTATGTCGACTACACGAGCCTCAACGCTGCATGTCCCAAAGATTCCTATCCCATCCCAAACATTGACTAGTTGATCGACGCAACTTCGGGCCACACCATGCTCAACTTTATGGACGCATTTTCAGGATATAACCAGGTCCACATGAGTCCTGAAGACATAGCCAAAGCAGCCTTCATCACTCATAGGGGAGTCTATGCCTTCATCATGATGCCTTTCGGGCTCATCAACGCCGGAGCCACCTACTAGAAAATGATGAACACAATTTTCAAAAGCCAACTGGGGAGAAATATGGAATCTTATGTAGACGACATGATCTCCAAGTTATTCACGGTCCCAGATCACATAAAAGACCTCAAGGAGTGTTTTGACAACCTGAGGAGATACAACATGAAACTGAACCCGAAGAAATGTGCAATCGGGGTACCTTCAGGTAAATTCCTGGGATTCTTGGTCATCGAAAGAGGAATAGAAGCAAACCCGGAGAAAATCAACTCCATAATAGAAATGAAGATACCTCACACTCAGAAGGACATCAAAAAGTTGGCTGGATGCCTGGCGGCCCTGCGCAGGTTCATCCCGAAGCTGGCAGAAAGATGTCTCCCATTCTTCAAGTTATTAAAAGGTGCCCGAAACAAGAAGTTAGTGGATTGGACCCCAAAATGCCACACAACTTTTGAAGAAATCAAGAGACACCTGATGAACCCCCCGGTGCTATCAAAAGCCAAGCCCGACGAGCCCTTATCCTTCTACATCGCCGCCGGCCCCAAGGTTGTCTCTTCGGCCCTAGTCCGGGAGGAAGGAGGAATGCAAAAACCCATCTACTATGTCAGCCAAGTCCTCAAGAATGCCGAGACTCGGTACCCAAACTTGGAAAAATTCGCTTTGGCCCTTGTACACTCCAGCAGGAAGCTGAGGCAATACTTCCAAGTCCGAGAGATTAGAGTGGTCACAGATCAGCAACTCAGGAAGATCATCCACAAGCCAGACGCCTCCGAAAGGCTAGTTAACTGGGCCATTGAATTAAGCCAATTTAACATCAAATTCGTGCCACGCACGGCGATAAGAGGCCCAGGCCTTAGCAGAATTCATCATGGAATGCACCTTCCCGGAGCAACAACTACCCTCCTCCCATGAGACAACCCCGAAAGAAACCAACCCGGGAACGGAATTCTGGAAGCTCTATGTGGATTGGTCATCTATGGTCGAAAGGTTCAGAGCAGGCCTCATTCTAATCAGCCCGGAAGGCTTTACCATTCAACAAACAATAACTTTTGCCTTCAGAGCAACGAATAATCAGGCCGAATATGAGGCACTCATCTCCGGACTCAGATTGGAAAAATCTCTAGGCGTTTCGAAGGTGATCGTCTACAGTGACTCTCAGATTGTGGTCAAGCAAACCAGTGGAGAATATATTGCGAAAGATCCAACATTGGCACAATACCAGGCAATGGTGCGGAATATCCTGAAAGCCACTCCCGATATCAGCATACTTCAAACCAACAGAGAAGATAAATCCAAAGCAGACGAGCTGTCCAAGCTCGTACAAAACACTTCGGACCTTGCTAGTTCAGTGTACTTCGAGGAACTCAAGGCACCAAGCATAGAGCGATATGAGGTCCTGTGCATCGGGGGCGCAGACAATTGGATGACCCCTACATAGCTTACTTAAGGGATGGGACGCTCCCGGAGGACCTGAACAAAGCTAGATACTTAAAGCACAAAGCTGCTCGTTTCTTCCTGGAAGACGGTCAGTTATACAGAAGAACCTTTTCAGCACCCACCCTGAAGTGTGTGGACCCGAATGAGGCAAATTACAATCTCCGGGAAGTTCATGAAGGCATCTGCGGAGACCACCTGGCGGCCGAAGCTCTAGCCTACAAAGTCATCAGGAAAGGATATTACTGGCCGATAGTCCACTCTGACTCCATTGCCTATGTTAAGAAATACCCCCAGTGCCAGAAATTCAGCAACGTTCCCAGGCAAAGCCCCAGCCTGCCGGCATCGGTATTATCTCCGATCCCATTTACTGTTTGGGGCATAGATATCATGGGCCCCTTTCTCCGAGCAAAAGGTGACCTCCGCTACGTCCTGGTAGCCATTGATTACATGACAAAGTGGGTAGAAGCTAAGGCCATGAGGACAATCAATCAACAAGATTGTATCAAGTTTATGGATTCAATCGTCATGAGGTTCGGGATTCCGGTAGTTCTCGTCTCCGAAAATCCCGCAGTTCGTCGGGTCCGACTTCGAGGCATATCTGAAAGAGCTCGGAATCAAGCACAAAAGGGAATCGGTCGCACATCCTCGGGAGAATGGACAGGTTGAAGTAACTAACAGAACCATACTTCGGGGCCTGGAAAAAAGACTAGAAGAGTCCAAGAAAACTTGGCCTGATGAGCTTCCGAAAGTCCTGTGGTCCTATAGAACCAACCCCAGAACGGGAACCAATGAGACCCCCTTCGAGCTTGCATACGGTACCGAAGCCCGCATACCAATCAAAACTGGGTCCCCTTCCCACAGAGACATCAACTTTGACGAGATCTCAAACATTGAGGGACTTAAGACCAACATGAAGCTCCTAGACGAGGTAAGAGACAAGGCAGTAAAAAGGATGGAAGGCTACAAAGAAAAGACAAAACTCTACTTCGGGAAGAAGGCAAAAATCAGAGAGTACGAAGCGGGAGACTTGGTACTCCGGCACACCGAGCCCTCGGACCCAACCAATCAAGGAAAACTCCAACCCAACTGGGAAGGCCCCTATAGGGTTAAAAAAGTGCTCCGACCAGGAACCTACAAGTTAAGCTATCTCGATGGAACCGAAGTCCCAAACACTTGGCACGGAGCCCGCCTAAGGAAATTCTACCAGTAAAGGTAGGGCACACATCCCGGGATCTCCTCTACTTTTAGGCTATGACAGCTTGATTTAATTTTCAACATTTTCCCCGGAATGTATTTTTGTTGTATTATAATTTAAATGAAAACCCCACCTTGAGCACCCCATAGCTCGAGATTATTCTACTTTCATTCGATCACTATCGTTATATTACTTAGAAAATAGAATTTTAAACCCCTCCCCGGGGACCACTACACAAACCATGTGTACTTATAAAATTTTATTCAGTTAAAATTTTAAACCCCATCCCAGGGACCATAACATAAACCATGTGTACTTACAAAATTTTATTCAGTTTGAATTTCAAACCCCCATCCCGGGGACTATTACACAAACCATGTGTACTTATAAAATTTTATTCAGTTAAAATTATAAACCCCATCCCCGACCATAACACAAAATATGTGTACTTACAAAATTTTATTCAGTTAGAATTTTAAACCCCCATCCCGGGGACTACTACACAAACCATGTGTACTTATAAAATTTTATTCAGTTAAAATTTTAAACCCCATCCCGGGGACCATAAAACAAACCATGTGTACTTACAAAATTTTATCTATCCAGTTAAAATTTTAAACCCCATCTCGTGGATCGTATCACGAAGCACGTGTACTTAGAAAAATTTCGACGAATGAAAGCAAAGCCAAATATGAAAAGGAAATATATTTAAATGCATTCCCGAGGCAAACCAAGCCCCGGGACAAATCCAAACCAAAGTCAAATGAAATCCAAATAACAAAGTCTAAAAGCCACAAGGGCTAAGTGTGAAATGACGGCAAACTATAAAAAAAAATTGCAAGGCACAAAGCCTGGGTTTTCATTCTTAATTCTTCAGTTCTCGGGAGGAGGGGGAGTCTTCTCGCGACCCTCTTCGGGAGGCGGAGGCGGCTGTGCCCCGGAGGTACCCACCTCAGCAGCTTTGGCTTCTTCACGACGGAGCTCTTCTGCGAGGTACAGCTCTATGAACCCGTCCATATCACCACCCGGATTCTCATCCAGATAAGCAGAAGCGATGTCCCAGCAAATATTGACCTTCTCAAAGATCTTGCTGTTGAGCTCCTCGTAATAAGCAGGGGTACCCCAGAAGGACTCAAGCACCTCCTCTGCCCGGGGCCTGGCAACAAGCTCTTTCTTCAAGTTCTCCACCTCCGTCCGGAGGGATCCAACCAACTGCTCCGCAGCCTCCCGAGACTTCACTGCCTCAGCAACAACCTTCTTATGTTCACGAGACTCCCTCTCCTTCACCTCCCGATACTTGGTGAAGGTTTCCTTCTCCTTAGACAGCTCCTTTACCGGCCTTATTCTTGGCTTCCCTTATGCGGTAATTGTGAAGAATGGTGGAGCAGCCGCTGATCCGAGCATTGGCCTGAAAATAAATGACTCAATACTATTGCAAGGGTAGGAAGGAAAATGATAAGGGAACAGTCTTACCTCCGAAACATCCCGGACAAGATGATCAAGGAAGGTATCCAGATCCTCCTTGGCATAGCAATCGAAGTCAGCAGGGGTGGCATAGTTTTCAAACATTTCATTCCGGCGATCATCCAAAGTCATCCATGCCAAGAGGTTCTTCAACACATCCTCCTCCACCAACTTCTGGCTCTCCTCCTCGTTAGGGCCCGAAGCAGAAACCCACCTACGCTGGGGAGTTCCAGAACCACCAGCAACTTCCTCCGCAGCCTTCCTCTTGCGAGGGTTCAAAGTTCCTACCTCCTCTTCCTCCAACTCCAGCACCTCAACCTCCTCGGGCTCCGGGATAATTGGCGTAGTAACCACCGGAGCACTTTGCCTCATGCTATTTCCCGAGGAACCAACATCCCGGGTCTGAGAGCCACTACCCCCACCTACTGTCTTCTTTCCCGAGTCCAACTGCACAGCGCCACCGATCTTGAACCTTCCGGCCAAATCCTTAAATTGTTGTGACATAGCGTGATGGAAAGGGTTCAGGAAGGGTAGACCTGCACAAGGAACACCAATTTTAAAAAGAAGCACCAGGGCAAAGATATACAACAAGAAAAGCACAAAAAAATACTAATGTAAAGCACTTACAGCCAACGTTAAACAATGTTTGGTTATCTAAAATGGTATCCCGGGTCCACTGGGCACCAAGAACAACCACAAAGTCATACATCTTCACCAGGGCATCTCCACCGAATCGCTCGGATGGGAACCTGTTATTTTTTAAAGCAGTTTTGTACAAAGGCATAAACTCCAGGTCCTAGCCGCGGACGAAGATGAACTCTTGGTGCCAGCCCCAGAGCGAGTTCAACATAAAGACGGGTGCTTTTTTGGCATCGGAAGGGAGCCCACAACCATCTATATTAAAGGTAAACTCAAAAAGGGGAGGCAAGGTGGACTTCTTAATTTTAAAAAGGTAGTGGAAAGTTTAAACGTGGGAAGATACTTCTTCACATGGCAGCAGGCAAGGAACCAAGAAACCCACTTAACAGAATTCGGGGCCTACTGGGTGAAAGGTATCCCGTAGACATCACGACACAAAGACTTGGTAAATTGATGAAGGTTGGGCCTCATACTACGTAGATGCTCTAAAGGAATTCCTGCCCAACCATCAACGGGGCGGTGATAAACCCTCTCGTGAGGCTCGGGCCACCTCCACTCCATATCATCCCCGAAATGGAAAACAACCTTCACTAGATCATCAATCTGCTGAAAGGTATACTCGGAGAGGTCGGGATGGCGGGGAGCTGGAACATACCTAGTCCCGAAGCATTGTAGAAAAGCTGATCCATACGGGCCCCATCATAAGGTTCTATGCCCCCGGGCCTGTAAGCGGTAGTAAGGTCCCTGAAGTAATAATCGTGGGGAGGACTATTCTCCCGAGTTTGAACAAAGTAATGATCTATGTCTACCCAAGACCCGTCTCTTCTACCCAAGGTCTGCCCGGGGTTCAAAAGGAAAGTAGGTAACTCCTCAACTACAGCTTGGCGGCGGGGAGGCATATTTTCTGGTTCCGGGAAAGAGTCACTCGAAGAATGTTCGGGAAATCCAAAATGGGGACGGTCAGGTCTACGGTTAAGGTTAGCCAATTGTTTCCTTCTACCCCTCCTAACCATATAACCCCGGAGTCTATGCCATTTCGGGAAGAAAAGGAAAAAGAAAGAAACACAAAAGCTACTTAGAAACAGTTAACCTTAAAATCAAAATACCAAAGTACATCACACAACCTATACATACATATATACGCCTACAACACATGTCATGAACAGTCATAAAAACAAAGAACAAGCCCAGTTTTTTGCATAAATTAAACCCCTAATTCGCACACATACAGACACCAAAACACAAATCCAGATTCACTACAAACATCAACTGTTTCTTTGCAAACAAAAACTATAAATCTAAACAATAAACAACAACCTGTTCGATCGACCAAAACTCGACACAACAAAAACAAACTGATTCAGATGCTTGGACATACATGCATTCTAAGAACTCAGACTACAAGTATTCGCTAAACAATCACGAGGAAACAAAGAATAGAATGAAGAAAAGTTCAAAAACTTACAAGAAAGCAGGAGAAATAAGGCGGCTTCAAAAGAGAAAAGCTCCCAAATTCGCCTTGGAGAAAAGTTGCAGAGAGTTTTTGTGTTTGCAATTGCGTAAAGAAAAAAGAAATGACAAAGGTGGAGTATTTATAGGCACAAATGAAGAGGTAACCCACTCAACTGACACACAATCGTGTCCGTCGAATGAAGACACGTGGCACAATCCTGAGTGTCCAGAAAATAACCGCTGCAGTTAATGATTACATCGCTGTAATTATTTAACAGGCGCGGCTTTTGAGGAGAAAAGGGGGGAAAAACTGCAACGTTTCGTATATATACATATACTCACACATGTATTCGTACAAGAAGCTCAACCGCCGCCTGACACTCCGGGAAAAGCGTTAAAATACTACCCACCTGTCGCATCCACACCTAGTCACCCAAACACAACCCCGGGGACTTGTATCCAACAACACCCCGGGGTTAGGGGCCACAAATCAAAGGAAAAATGATAAAAATTTTCCAAGTGTCAAGAACCAAAAGGCCTACCCAAACATAACCCCGGGGACTTGTATCCAACAACACCCCGGGGTTAGGGGCCACAAATCAAAGGAAAATGATAAAAAAATTTCAAGTGTCAAGAACCAAAAGGCCTACCCAAACACAACCCCGGGGACTTGTATCCAACAACATCCCGGGGTTAGGGGCCACAAATCAAAGGAAAAATGATAAAAAAAATTCCCAGTGTCAAGAACCAAAAGGCCGACCCAAACACAACCCCGGGGACTTATATCCAACAACACCCCGGGGTTAGGGGCCACAAATCAAAGGAAAAATGATAAAAAAATTTCCAAGTGTCAAGAACCAAAAGGACTACCCAAACACAACCCCGGGGACTTGTATCCAACAACACCCCGGGTTAGGGGCCACAAATCAAAGGAGTGATAAAATTTTTCCAAGATAACTACTCCCCCATCCGGGAAAACCCGCATAAGGGAGTGAGAGGCAAATGATAGGCCAGAAGTAACCAAGCCCAAATAAAGGAACAGAAACCCAAAAGAGATAACACCCCAGGCCCAAGCCGGGGTGGTCCCCGGTGCCACGTGGCACAGGACAAAAGAGTCAACTGTCTCATGTTACCCAAAATGGAACAATTGTATCCCAGCCGTCCATTGGTAAAGATCCCAAGGTAACTCTGATGGAGAAAGGACACCTGACCACACAGTCCATCCGAACCGTCCAATCAATCAACAACCAAGAATGATCAAATGCCCAGATTAAAAGATACAAACCCCAAAAACCCTAAATCTTGGAACCTATAAAAGGCCCCAAAAAGAGGGTTTTAGGGGTTGAAAAAAAACATTTGACTGCTACACACCTATACACATACCATCACATATATTTTGAATAGCTCCGTCTTCCCTCTTCTTCTTCTTAAAAAAAACTCATTTCTTACTCTCACACCGGAGTTGTCGCGGGAGACAACCCCTCCGGTTCTGTTTTGCAGAGACCCCTACCTAGCAAGTTAACCTCATTTCAACCGCTACGAGAACTTGGTCCTAGCCCACGTGATAAGGGAGAAGATCCGGGAAGAAACAGAGTTATCAGATATAACGCTTGTTATAAACAAATATGAGAGAAAATACTTTAAATATCAAGAGTTACTCCAGTACATGATTATTCATGGACGAACCAGTCTCATCTTCCCCACAGTAGTTGGTCTCATCTTCCCCACAGTAGTTGGTCTCATCTTCCCCACAGTAACAATGCAGCAAGCATAACTTGGTGCTCAACAAAACAGGATATCGGGAAGATGTCCGCATGCATCAAACACTTTGTGGATTTCGTTTCCGAGTCAAGGATATATATTTAGAGACGAATTAATTTCCATAAGATAACTAATAAAACTAATCAAAATGAACACAGTAGATTCTCTGGACACCATTAGTATGAATTTGGCTTTCTAACAAATCACCCCCCGCAACTTTAACATGGAGATTAACAGACTTCTACATCCCACAATTTTACTGCTGTTTTTTTTGGATGATGGAAGAAAACATCTGATTGACATCAGTATTTGCTTATTACAGTATTTGCTTCAAATGTCTCGCTCCTCCCCTCCAACATATATATTTCATCTCAATTCTCACCTCCGACCTCACCCAGCCTTGCCTTATCCAACCTATATTACAAATATCAACATTAATTTACTCCTACTTCACCTCTAACATTTACTCCATGTTCTGGTCCAAAAGTTCAATACATATACATATATATATATATAACACAACCACACCTAAATTGTGCCAACTTTTAAGATTTTAAGTTGAAAAACAAAGCCAACTGAGAAATAATTACTGTTATTGATACTATTCTTTCGCAATACAGTTAAGTGAATCAACATATATGACAGTGCATCTTTAATTTGAGATGAAATACTGACCAAGCAACTTGCAAATTTATTGATACTTAAGTGCAAAGCATATAAAGTGTTGTACACTAAAATAACACTAGCAGTTAACAAAATTAACAGGCACAGTTATGTGCTGGTAGTTTGAACTTTCTTGGACCTAGATTTCCTGGCAGAAGTACTGGTGGATACACCGACATATATGTCACTTGTCAACCCCCGGTCCGACCAAGCTTCCGTTACTTTGTCATAATTTAATTTCAGGCACGGCCCTCCGCTCAATTCTGGTAGCTCTTCTTCAGCAGCAACAGAATTATATTTTGGAGAATATAAAGACTTCAATTCCACAATTTTCTCAACCTTCTTTTTCTTCTTTTGTGCTGCTGCTGATTGGGTTTTCATGGATTTGGGTGTGATGTCGGCCACATTTACTGTTGGAAAGCTCCACCAGTTTGATTCATCAATATTTCTCAATGCCCTTACTCCTCCCCTTTTCATTCCGAAGTCGCAATCCAAATTTCTATTAAATCCCAGTCCCAAAGGATAACCAATGCAAGTAGTACTTGTGGACTCATCAATTACACCATCGTTGTTCACACTTAGATTCCCCATGATGCTATCAATGCCTTCTTCGATATCTTCATCCAATATCGACTCCGCATCAAAATCATCTTGATGCCCATCACAAGTTTCCAAAGAATTCCCATACAAATCACTTTCTAGGGAGCTCTGGCAAGCCCTTTCGCAAGAATTCACAACTTTGGGCACAACGCCAAGAATGGGCTTTCCTAGGATCGGCTGATGAAGCAAAAAACCTGAATTGTCTATAGTTCGAAATGGAAGGAGTAATTCTTGAGGCTCGTCTAGAAAACTGTTGTATAATTTGCTAGATTTGCAAAGCTTTGTAAGGTGTTTGGTGGGGAATATCTTAGGGTATGCTGTCGATAGAAGCAAAGCTGCTTCATTGTAGGTCTGACTAGGTCTCTTTCGAGAGGTTCGAGGCTTTCGATGCAAAATTGAAACTGGGGAATTACTTGATTCAGAGAGTGTAGAAGACGGGGACGACGAATGTGAAGTTCTACTAGAAGTAGAAGTTGATTTAACTATGTCAAGATCGAACCCATAAGTCCGGCCTCCTCCGCTTAAACAAGAAGACATTTCAAGTCTAACAAGCAAAAACAGTAAAACCTGAATTCATACAAAAAACAAGATTCTTGACAGATAATTCAAGATACAATATCAAGCAGCAAACTTTAAGACAAATTACAATTGAATTGCATAAAAGATAAAACAATCAAGTAGCCTGCTCATAAAATTCTATACAAAACAAGATTCAGAATAAAAAAAAATTGAGAAGAATTGGCAAGGAGAGTGACCCGCCTGATGGTTTGGCTAGATTTCAACAACCAATAAGGGCAGATAGAAGATGGTAAACAAGCATAAAACCCCTAAACCCTAAAAAGCACTCCAATTTATAAAAAAAGAAGAGAGACAAAAAGAGGGAGAATAAAACTAATTGGTAGAGTAGAATAAAAAGATACCAGAAACCTATAAAAACCCAAAAGGGTATTACAAGTTGAGATCCCAAAGCCTAAAAAAACAATCTTTAATTCATTATTATGCCCACAAATACTTAAAATTTATGAGGGTTTGAAACTATGAGAAAACCAAGAAGAGCCTTGTACTACTAATATAAGACCTAAAAGAGGAAAGGACACTATGTTGATATATATAAGCACTGGGTAGAGAATAGGAAGGACAAATGAGCAGAGAGGTCTCAGAATATATAATGGAAAGAACAATTTGTGAAATTATAAATGCACAGGTCCCAATAAGGGGTGAGAAACATCTAACAAGTAGATTAGAAAAATTAACCAATAGTAGAAACGAGAGAGAGAGAGAGAGTTAATTACAGGGGGAGACAGAGTTTGTATTGAGCAGAGAAAGAGTCACGGGAGGGAGGGAGAAGATAGAAAGTGGGGAAGAGATTTGTTCTGTAAAAATAGCAGAGACCCACCAGTCTTTCTTTGTTGTAGTAATATAATTATGTGTGTGTGTATATATTTGTTGGAAGGTTGTGGGTTTTACTCGCTGTAATGGACGGACAGATAGAAGAGCTGAAACATGATTGAAAGTGGTAAACGAGAGAGATGATAACAGAGGATGCGACAATGCCCCTCAATTTTTTATTTGGACCACACTCTGCAATCCTCCCCGCTGAGTTTTTACTAGTTTTAACTTGGCCGGGTCAGAGTACGGTTCGGTTGGGTTCGGTTTTGAATAAAATCAAAATTTAAATCGTATATTCTTGATATTTTAAAATTTAAAATCAACTTTAAAAATCTTGGTTCGATTATAATCAGATCGGTTTTGGTTTTAAAACCGAATAATTCAAAATTGTCAAAATATGCTAGTAGACTTGAAAAAATCTTTATAAATAATACAAAAAAAATTGTCCGCAAGGGTTGGCTCAGTTGGTTAAAGAGGGGATAACTATCCTCTTGATCACATATTCGAATCCCACGTGAGGAAAATTTATGATTATGACTCCTGAGCTGGGGTCTGTCGCTTAAATGCGGTTTATCTTGATTTCCGTGTTTTGCAGGTTATTGCGTGAGTCCGTAGGGTTTACCCAGTACGCACCCGAAGGGTAACGGCTGCGGATTAGCTACGATAAAAAAAATAAAAAATTACATGGTTAAAATCTCTATATCTTTCCGAAATAAAATTACACTTTGTTAATGGTGCAATGACCATCACAAGACATTTAGCGAAAACATTTGCATTGGAATGGCTGTACAGATTATATCACTTATTCAAGAAGCAACACAAAGAAGCAAGTTAAGTTCTCCTTCTTTTTCTTCAACCCGGCTAGACTGAGAACAACAACTTAGAAATGTTGTATCTCCTTCATTTCTCACTAAAACATTGAGTTCTATATCTTGTTAGAAATGTCTTGAGACGATCTACACTTCTTATATCACATGACTTTTCCATTTAAGCAGTGTAAGACCCTCATTGTTCTAGTTCTTTGAAGAGATATATGGAAACTGCCCATCATAAATCACCAAGGAAGAAAAATCCATATCTCAAGTTCTAGGCATTCCAAAATCATAAAATTTTAACCAAAGCTTTCTCATATCATGTACAAGGTACTTTCAAATTTTTATGGCCATTGGATTAGTATAACATAGTCAAATCCTTGTTTAAAGTTGGGGATGAACAGTAGATCTGAAAACTAACTCTTGTTTATGAATTAAGTTTTGAAGGATCTACCCACTATAAGCATCATACAAGCCATACAAGCCCTAGCCAACATAGTCCTAGAAGCCCTTTTCCTCAATAAGGTATAAACTCTTACTTTTAAATATTACTTGGATGAGTTTTTTGATTGATGTTGAGATAAATTTTAGTATGTTGGGTTATTGAAAGTTTAGTACACTTAAGATGAAATCTTGATGAGTAATGCTTATTTTGAAGATGTGACTTTTGGATGTTGATTAATATAATACATGTTAATGGATGAATATTGGTGAGTTTGAGTGTTGGTATGATATTTGAGGGATGAAAACCTCAAGGAGTTGATGTTGTAGTGAATTTGAGACTTTGATTGCACATGAACTGGTTAGACAGAAGGTTTAGACCATGTAAGTTCGGTAAAGTAAAACGCACTGGACATGTCAAGCTATCCCTTGATTTGTAGTTTACGTACATATAAATAACGCGTCAAGGCGATTTACGGTTTAGGAGATATGACTGTTTTAGTAAAACACCTATGCGAAATCAAACTACAGAAAATTGGTCTAAGGGTTGGACGTTTTTGGAACCCTTAAAAGCATTCCAGGACTTTGGAAAAATTGTACAAACTATCTAAGACAGTAAGGATCACTTCCTAAAAAGAATTGGGTTAAAATTTAAATTTTTTGATTTTATTAAAATATTGGAGTGAAGGTCGCGAAAGGAGAGAATCCCAAAAATAACCGCAACTAGCCACCGCCATCAAACAGCTGCTTCGGGATTTTCACCCCTGTTCCCAGAAAACCATTTTCAAGTCATCTGTTCTAAATTTTTTCTAGATCGCGCACGTGAAGACGGTGCATCAATTGAATTAACAGTTTGAAAGAAATCAATATTTTAGTGAAAGCCGTATGAATAGTAAATCTCCGTAGTTGACCGAACTTTTAAAATATTTTTCACTTATTTAAATTCATAATTTCGAAATGAAACTTTTATGATAAATATAAAAACACTCAAGAAGCTCCTTGAGGCTCTTTCATATTAAAATATTAATTTTTCAATTTATTAAAAATGGTAGAGTTCCAGTCGCGTAATAGTAACATTCGGTAAAGTCAACTCTAGAAGACCACTTTGACCGCCCATTTCGACCAAGGAATGATACTTATTTCGAGTCGGTCGAATATTAAAAGTTAAAAGTATTTTACTAATTAGAAATATAATTCGGTGATGGGATTAGGAATATTGATTAAGATTATGATATTTATTGATTAGAAAACTCAGAATGAGTGGAAGTCGGGAAGGTATCTTGGACTCGAGGCAAGTTTTCAAACCTTACCAATTAAGAACTGTTGTATTGTGATTGCTTTTAAATACTGCCATATATACGTGATGAATGTTTTACGATGATTTACAAATTGTTATATATTGAAACATAAAATATGATGATTTTGGTATAGTAATAATACCGGATTTGAAAATGATATATTTAGACCGAGAGTCGATCGGTGTAAGTTTATAAAAACCCGGAAGTATTTGAGAGGTGTTTATATTTGAGAAATATTAACTCTAGAGAGTAATGTGGCATATATATTGTAGACCGAGAGTCGGTCGGTATTTATTATTTAAAAATCCGGAAGTATTCCGGCGATATTTTGGACAAGTAAAGTCCGTAGCTATTTTATTCCAAGGCACTCGATACCCTCTTGCGAAATATTAAATACCTCAAAATTACTTAAAACATTTTCCAAAGATTGTATTCCCTTAACTGTATTTAATTACTCGATCAGTGAATGGTATTTCAGATATTCATTTAAATGGGAGAAGTATTCACCAATGATTATTTTATTTTAAATTCAATTATTTAATATCATTATAAATTAATTTAAATTCGTAAACATAAATTAGTTGAAAAATATTATTTCAAATATTCTTTTAAAATAGAATTATTCGAGGTTTAAATATTTAATAATTATTATTTAATTATTAAATATTTATCAAATGATTTAATATCATTTAAAAATCATAAAACCTATTTTAAAATATTTTATGAGTTTCAGAATATTATACTAATATTTTCAGATCGTCGAAGAATATTATCTCGGCATACTTTACATAATTTGACTATAATATCAAAAGAACTCCCCCTTATTTTAGTACTCCCTCCGAAAATTCTCGGAAGTATATACATATATAGATATATGAGATGAGTTGTGCCTATCAACAAGCAAAACGCTTGGGGAACTTCGATATAGTTCGAGTTCCAGAAAATATATAGGATTCTTTCAGGACAAAGGATGGGTAGAGATCCAGTACTTCGTGTACTGGGGAGACTACTAGTACCGTAGGAAACAGTACCATGCGTACTCAAGGACCTACAAAGTGTGTGTATACCCAGAATGGGACACATAGCCCGTATGGGGCCAGAGTGATAACCAGGAGTAAGGAAGTCGTCCTTCTACATGTAGAGAACAATAATAATATTCTGTTATACGACTGATCATCGTATATTAGGGGCTCCGGTGAATGTCCAATTCTTCCATTTGGAATTAATATGCACTACCGTAACCCAAGCCTAGGTGTTGGGTTTACTTGAAAGGTATTCGCAGAATTATGAAGTCAATCAAAGACATGGTTTCGAAAGGTGTGTATCACATGAAAACTACTTTTGAATAAATGTATATCCTTATACGGATTAGTATAATTTCTTTAACAGTCTTTTCACAATATTGATTATTATGGCTGAGCATTATTGCTCACTCTTGCTTTCTTTTAAATGCCACAACACAACAGATTACCAGTATGCCGGTGTGGGACTTAGTCGCTTGCAATCGTGGGGAGATTCCTTTATAACTTTGTCTCAGGTGGACCAGAGTATTCAGATAGGTAAAAGATGTTAGTAGTAATTATTGTGACTTCATGTAGAGGTTACGGATAATTATTTAAGATCCTGTAAAGTATATTTGAGTTGTAATAAAAGAAGATTACATTGTGTACATCGTTTCTATGTCTATAACTTGTGCGTGTGTGTGTGTGTATGTGAGATTGGGGGTCTGTGATATAGAGTTATTGGATTATTGAGTTAATACAGGTTACACATGATTGAAGGATTGCGTGACGACCCAGATTCCTGACCCCGGATTTAGGGGCGTTACAGAAATGGTATCAGAGGTATAAGTTATAATACTCAGAGACGAGAGTGTTAGAAGTCTTTCTAGATGTGAAATTGCGTAAGAGCTTTTATAGAGTTCATCATTGGACTACCGGATGTGGCCCCAATGTGTAGGTTAGGATAAATGTATATTTGAGGTTTTAAGGTATGACTAATAGAACCATTGGAGATTATCAGAATGATGAGAAGAAAAATTAAAATCATATATGATTTGGTAAGGATGTGGATGTAGAACTCGGAGCTGAGTCTCTAGGGCATTTGGGGTAAAGACAGTATTACCAACACCATATGTTCATTTTGATAACACGAGTCTAGTTACTCGTAGTTCCTTATAGGTTTGCCATGAGGGGGCATCACATGTGAGAACCATAAAGTCTAAATATTAATACACAATTGAGGTTATTGACCCAAACTAGTTGAATGTGTCATTTTACCAATGAGGATTTAAATATCGTATTAATAACAAATTTAGAAGAGATAGTGTCCAATATACCCTTAAGGATTTTATTTCTATTAAGGAAGATTTAAATGTAATATAAGAATGTTGTCGTAAGACGATTACACTGCATGATATTATAATATGCTTAACATATAAGGTTATGATGGTTTACATCAGAGATCAAGAGCATCAAGGATTGATGGCATGTCTACAATTAAATGGCGTAAGATTACAACGAGTGACGGTTCGATCTTAGAACCTTCTAAAAGGATAGACCAATGAGTCTAGAGCGGAATTCTTCGGTAGAAATGATGTCAGAAACTACGTATATATACTCGTAGACCTCTAATATACTTGGTAATGTATGTTCACTTACACACACATGCCACCGAACTTATGGACTACATTGAGATCCCTGAGAGATCTCTTTGATCTGTTCCCAGGGGGAACTGTCCACTTGTATTTAGTAACAGATGCATGTAATAGGCCCCTATCGGCTTAACAGATGCTTTTGGAATAATAATGAGAAAGGTTTTTGAGGTAAAACACCGGAATGGCAAATATACTTGCGAAAGTGAAGTTAGTAAGTGACTTTAAAATGATATTGAGGGAGACAATAGTTGAAACATGGAATTATGAAAACGAAGAGATGAGATCATCCTTGAACGGATAATGACGAGGGTTAGGATAATCAGTGAATTATTTGGCATCCACTCACCGTCACAGTACTCCCTTCAAACCGTTTATCATTCGCATTGCCTTGATAAGTCATATCAAGCAATCCTTTTAGTTCCCTACTTTGAACTTCTGATGTGACCAACTTGAATAGTCTTTCTTTGCATCAGGATTTGTTCAATTCTTTTAGTTGATCCATGAACTTGCATTCATAGATTATGATCTTCTTGTTCGGCTCAGCGCTATTTATACTTTATTTCAACTATCCGAGGAATTTTTAATAAATTTCCTCAATTAATCGACGAATATTTATAATGAATATCTTCATTTAATTCTTCTTTCATACTTACTCTTCTCAGTCAAGATTTTAAATATTTAACAAATTGCTAAAAACATGGATGACCTAATATCCATAGATTCCTCGAGAATCCTTTTCTTCTATTCAGGATGAAATTTTATATTGAACTTTGAAATCATAGTAAGTGTGTTAGGAATATGTTGTGAACTTGATGATAAGTTAAACAAAACACCTTAGTAGATTTGACTTAGTAAATTTTGTAGCTCTCGACGGATGACAATTTGACATCCATTGAGAGTGTAGCTTATGTGATAAATAAGTACTGTAGCACATTTTTGCAAACAACATGTTTTAGTCTAGTAGATTTTTTAGGGTTCTCTAAGTCATGTTGATTACTAGATTGATATGCAGAATAGGTTGACTAATTGTAAATATGAGATGTTTTGTAATTCTGTATAAGTGAAATAGAGTCAAGTGACAGATAGACTCCCGACGGATGATCTACAAGACTCCCAACGGATAATCAACAAGACTCCCGACGGATGACCAACATAGTCCCGACGGATGATCAAATTCAAAATAGCTGTTGATAGTGACAACACAGTCACATGCATCGGGTGTTTGCAAAAGGAATGTGGCAGCCTGTTAAGCAGGATTTTGAGAACAAAGAAGCATTACCATTTTCATGCAAATGTGAAGATTTTCAAAGATGCTGGAATAGAGTAGTGAAGCAGCATGAAGTTAGAATAGATACATTTTGTTTTATTATCTTGTCTTACTATCATGTAACTTGGTGATATATAAACCAAGAGTAGCCAGTAGAACAATCAACTAAGCAAGCTTATTTTTAGAGAAATATATCAAGCTGTATTCTGTAAGAATTTCTCTGTAGTTTTGTTTGTTCAACTTGTAAAGCAGCTGTGAGCTATTTAAAGCTTCACAGAGTTCTCAATCTGATATATATATATATATATATGGTGGATATTTTCAAATCCACCAGAAATTTTAAAGCTTGTGTTTTATTACTTAGTGTTTTGATTTCAATTACTCTTTCATTCCGCATTATTGAAAATCAAACACTATTATATATGTTAAGTTAGAACAATTTTAAAATCTTAAAAAGTAGCCAGAATTACATTCAACCCCCCCTTATGTAATTCTTGTTATATTGTTAGGGAATAACAATTGGTATCAGAGCAAGCTCTTGAAGTACAAAGAGTGTAAAGATCACAGCAAATAACAAGATGAACAAAAAGGATGTTGGAGTAAAGATCCCATTTCTGAACAAAGATAATTATCACCACTGGAAGGTGAAGATGCACCTACATCTTCTTTCCCAAGATGAGGCCTATGTGGACTGCATAGAGAGAGGTCCTCATGTACCTATGAGAGCTGCAACTGGCAATGAACCATCTGTTCCAAAACCTAGGCATGAATGGTCAGATCCTGATATTAAGCAAGTCAGGAAGGATAAGAAGGCCATTAACATATTATTCAATAGTGTTGATGGTCATATGTTTGATAACAATATTAACTGTAAAATAGCCAAAGAGATTTGGGACACAATACGGATTATCTGTGATGGTACTGAGCAAGTAAGGGAGAACAAGATGCAGCTCCTGATTCAACAATATGAGCATTTTCACTGTGAAGAAAGTGAGACACTCACTGATATATTTAGTAGATTTCAAAAGCTACTAAATAATCTGAAGCTGCATGTAAGATTCTATCACACAAAAGACTCTAACCTCAAGTTCCTTAGATCTCTCCTAAAGGAGTGGAAGCCAATGACAGTCTCATTGAGAAATTCTTAGGATTACAAGAAGTTCACCTTGGAGAGACTATATGGCATTCTGAAAACCTATGAGCTTGAAATAGAGCAAGATGAACTGATGGAGAAAGGAAGGAAGAAAGGAGGATCCATATCACTGGTTGCTGAGTTAGAGAAGGAGAAAGAGATAAAGGTGGAAGCTGTTGAATCTACATCAAAGGTCTGTGAAAACAAGGGTAAAGGGCTGATTACTGAGAATTAAGATCAGTTGAGCCAAGATGACATGGATGATATTGATGAACATTTAGCATTTTTATCCAGGATATTTGCCAAGCTCAAATTCAAGAAGAATTTTAGAGCAGCCAAGTCAAATAGAAATATGGCTGATAAGTCAAAATTCAAATATTTCAAATGTGGCTTGGCAAGTCATTTTGCTATTGAATGTAGAAAGTCCGATTCCAGCAAAAAGAAGTTTGAGTCTGTTGATTATAAACAGAAATACTTTGAGTTGCTCAAACAAAAGGAAAGGGATTTCATCACACAGGAGAATGACTAGGCTGCAGATGGATTGGATGAAGATGAAGAAATAAACTATGTCAATCTAGCCCTTATGGCCAAATCAGATGAAATAAAGACCAGTTCTTCAAGCAATCAGGGAAACAGAAAAAATCTTTGGTATCTGTATAGTGGTTGCTCAAGGCACATGACTGGATATTCTACCCTACTTACTGAGTTCAAGGAAATAGTTGGCCCAAGTATTACTTTTGGAGATGACAGCAAGGGTTATACTGTGGGATATGGCTTGATTTCAAAGGATAATGTCATCATTGAAGAGGTTGCCTTAGTGGATGGACTCAAGTACAATTTGTTGAGTATCAGCCAGCTTTATGATAAGGGCAATTCAGTTACTTTTAATTCTGAAGCATGTGTTGTGACAAACAAAAAGATCAACAAAATCGATCTCACTGGAGTGAGAAAAGGGAATGTGTACCTAGCTAACTTCAACTCATCAAATGCAGAATCAGTCACTTGTCTTCTCAGTAAAATAAGTCAAGATGAAAGTTGACTATGACACAAGAAGCTGTCCCGTCTGAACTTCAAGACCATGAATGAGCTTGTCAAGAAAGAATTGGTTAGAGGTATTCCTCAAGTGGAGTTTACTAAGGATGGATTGTGTGATGCCTGTCAGAAAGTAAAGCAGATCAAAGCATCATTCAGAATGAAGCTTGATTCAATAATTGAAGAACCTTTGCAACTGTTGCACATGGATTTGTTTAGACCAGCCAATGTGTTGTCCATCTCAACGAAAAGATATTGCCTAGTAATTGTAGATGGTTTCTCAAAGTTCTCTTGGACATATTTTCTAAAGTCCAAAGATGAATCTAGTGAAATCATCATCAATCACATAAGGCAAGTCAACAATCATCCTGACTTCAAAGTAAGAAGAATCAGGAGTGACAATGGAACTGAGTTCAAGAATTCTGTGATGAGATCATTTTGTGAGGAGAATGGGATAATGCATGAGTTTTCTGCAGCTAGAACCCCATGTTGTGTATATGTTGTATACTTGATGATTTCATAAACAAAACACCTTGGTAGATTTTACTTAGTGAAAATGTAGCACTCGACGGATAAGGATTATAGTCCCGACGGATAACTAATTTTAGTCCCGACAGATGATGACTTATTATCCATCGAGTGAGTAGCTTATGTAACAATAAGTCTGTAGCACATTTCTGCATACATATTGTTTAGAATCTGTAGTAGTACCTAAGTCATGTTGACTGTAACTAGATATGCATAATATGTTGATTAATTGTACATAGATGATGTCTTATAATTCTGCATAAATGAAATGAAGTCAAGTGCCTGATTGCTACCCGACGGATAAACAACAATGAATTTGATGGATGATCAACAACCCGACGGATGATCATTAACTCGACGGATGATCATAAACCCGATGGATAAAGAATTCAAATATCTGTTGATAGTGACAAGACGGTCACATGCATCGAGTGTATGCAAATGGAATGTGGTAGCCTATTCAACTAGGGTTTTGAGAATAAAGAAGCATTGCCATTTCCATGCTATTATGAAGATATTTAAAGATGCTGGAATAGAGTAATGAGGTAGCATTGTATTAGACTTGATAGTTTTGTTTTATTATCTTGTCTTATTGCTTTGTAATCTTGGTGATATATGAACCAAGAAGCAGCAAATAGAATAGTAACTAAGGAACTAAGAAACTCAGATAGAAAGAGAGAAACATTTGTAAGCTATATTCTTAGCATTTCTCTCATTCTTAGTTGTTATCATTTTGTAAGCGGCTTTGAGCTTTTTGCACACAGAGTTCTCTTGATATATATTATATATCTCTGTTAGAATCATTCAAATCCACCAGAAAGTTTTTAAAGACTCTTGTTATTAATTACTTGTGTTTTGATTCATTTCAAGTAACTATTCCGCATTCTGCTAATCAATTCACATTTATATATATATATTTGAGTTAGAATATTTTTATTCAAGAAAAAGTTTCAAGAATTCCATTCAACCCCCCTTTTGTAATTCTTGTTACATTGTTAAGGGACTAACAATTGGTATCAGAGCAAGCTCTTGAAGAACAAAAAGTTTAAAGATCAAAACAATACATCAAGATGAACTAGAAGGATGTTGGAGTCAAGATTCCTTTTCTGGATAAAGACAATTACCATCATTGGAAGGTAAAGATGCATCTTTATTTACTTTCTCAAGATGAGGCTTATATGGACTGCATAGAAAGAGGCCCTCATGTACCAATGAGAGCTGCAACTGGAAATGAGCCATCTGTCCCCAAGCTAAGGCATGAATGGTCTGATCCTGATATTGAACAAGTCAGGAAGGATAAAAAGGCCATGAATATCCTGTTTAATGGAGTTGATGGTGATATGTTTGACAACATTATCAACTGCAAAACTGCCAAGGATGTTTGGGATACAATACAGATAATCTGTGATGGCACTGAGCAAGTCAGAGAAAACAAGATGCAGCTACTGATTCAGCAATATGCGCATTTTCATAATGAAGAAAGTGAGTCTCTCACTGACATTTTTAGTAGGTTTCGAAAACTGCTAAATGCTTTAAAGTTGCATGGAAGGGTCTATCAGACAAAAGACTCCAAACTGAAATTCCTTAGATCTCTTCCAAAGGAATGGAAACCAATGAAAGTCTCATTGAGAAACTCACAAGATTATAAGGAGTTTACTTTGGAGAGACTGTATGGCATCCTGAAAACTTATGAGCTTGAAATAGAGCAAGATGAGAGGATGGAGAGAGGAAAGAAGAAAGGAGGGTCTATTGCACTAGTTGCTGAGTTAGAGAAAGAGAAGGAGATGAAGATGGAAGCTGTTGAGTCAACTTCAAGGGTCTGTGAAAGCAAGGGCAAGGGGCTTGCAGTAGAAAGTGAAGATTCTTTGAGCCAAGATGACATGGAAGACATTGATGAACATTTACCATTTCTTTCCAGAAGATTTTCCAAGCTCAAGTTCAAAAAGAAATTTGAAGCAGCCAAGCCAAATAGAAACATGGTATATAAATCAAAATTCAAATGTTTCAAATGTGGCTTGGCAGGGCACTTTGCCAGTGAGTGTAGATAGTCAGATTCCAGCAAGAAAAAGTTTGAGCCTGTGGATTATAAGCAAAAATACTTTGAGTTGTTCAAACAAAAGGAAAGGGCTTTCATTACACAAGAAAATGACTGGGCAACAGATGGTCTGGATGAAGATGGAGATGTCAGCTATGTCAATCTAGCCCTAATGGCCAAGTCTGATGAAACATAAACAAGTTCTTCAAGTAATTAGGTAATTACTACAAACCTTGTACATTTATCTAAAGCTGAGTGTAATGATGCTATAAATGACATGTCTACAGATTTATATCATTTGTGTGTTACACTTAAGTCTCTTACTAAAGAAAATGCTAAAATCAAAGAAAACAATTTATTTTTTAGTGAGAGAAATAATGTGCTAGAGTCTCAGTTCATTGATTTTGAAAAATTAAGAATTGAGTGTAAGATTGCCAAGGAGGAATTAACTGAGTCCTTGAAGAAAGAAGAAATTTTGAAGAAGCAGCTCGAGCGTGAACATGAGGTGATTAAGGCATGAAAATATCTAGAGATGTCCATGCTCAAATCACCAAAGTTCAAGGAATTGAGTCCTTCTGTGATGCAGCCTGGAAAAAGAACAAGGAAAAAATAGAACCAAATTTGGTGGATGGAGTGCTAACAGATGTAGACTCGATGGATGATGAGGGTTATCCGTCGGATAACAAAAAGGGTTATCCGTCGACTGATGAAAATCCTCATCCGTCGGCTGTAAGAAAGCCTATCAGTAAAGCCAAACTTGTTAAGTTGAATGAAAAGTATGGATCTGTTTCCAAGAACTTTGTTTCAGGAGAATCGAGTCAAGTTAAGAAAGGGAAAAAGGCTAATGTTGGTCACATGACTGTCAAACAGTTAAGTGACAGACTTGAAAAGATTGAGGTGAAAACAGAGGCTAAAAAGAAAAATAATAGAAATGGTAAAGCAGGGATTAACAAACACAATAACTACACACCTGATATATATACTCCCAGAAAAATCTGTGTCAAGTGTGGTAGTGTAAATCATTTGTCTGTTAATTGCAAATCTGCCATGCCTACTTCCATGTCTGTGCCACCTCACTTTCCTAACATAAATGCCATGCCTCCCATGACTATGAATGCTATGTCTACACAAAATATGAATGCACAGTTTGCTAATATGCCATTTGCACCTAATCCTTATTATGCTGCATTTAGTATGCCACAAATGCCATTTAGCATGCCTTACTGGAATAACATGTTCACTAATAGCATGCCATTTCCTGTTGATTATAATATGCATGATAATTCTGTTGCAATGAATGGTTTCAAAGCCCCAACTCAAATGACTAAGGATGAATCTGATATCCCCAAGTCAAATAAGGTAAAGCCTAAGAAACAGAAAAAGAAAGCTAACAAGGCAGGACCCAAAGAAACTTGGGTACCAAAATCAACTTGATTTGATTTTGATGTGTGCAAGGAAACAGAAAGAATCTTTGGTACTTGGATAATGGTTGTTCAAGACACATGACTGGTGATTCTACCCTGCTCATAGAGTTCAAGGAGAGAGCTGGCCCAAGTATTACTTTTGGAGACCAGCAAGGGTTATACTGTGGGATATGGCTTGATTTCAAAGGACAATGTCATCATTGAGGAAGTTGCCTTAGTGGATGGTCTCAAACACAACTTGTTGAGTATCAGCCAGCTTTGTGATAAAGGTAACTCAGTAACCTTCAACTCAGAAGCCTGTGTTGTGACTAACAAAAGAAGCAACAAAGTGGTTCTCACTGGTGTGAGAAAAGGAAATGTGTACCTAGCTGATTTCAACTCATCTAATGCAGAATCTGTTACTTGTCTTCTCAGTAAAGCAAGTCAGGATGAAAGTTGGCTATGGCACAAGAAGCTATCCCATTTAAACTTCAAGACCATGAATGAGCTAGTAAAGAAATAACTGGTTATAGGCATTCCTCAAGTGGAGTTTTCTAAGGATGGACTGTGTGATGCCTGTCAAAAAGGGAAGCAGATTAAAACATCATTCATGAAGAAACTTGATTCAACAATTGAAGAACCTTTGCAACTGCTACACATGGATTTGTTTGGACCAGTCAATGTGTTGTCCATCTCAAGGAAAAGATTTTGCCTAGTAATTGTAGATGATTTCTCAAAGTTCTCTTGGACATATTTTCTAAAGTCTAAAGATGAGGCTAGTGAAATCATCATCAATCATATGAGGCAAGTCAATTATCATCCTGATTTCAAGGTTAGAAGAATCAGGAGTGACAATGGAACTGAGTTCAAGAATTCAGTCATGAGAGCATTCTGTGAGGAAAATGGGATTCTGCATGGGTTTTCAGCAGCAAAACTCCACAACAGAATGGAGTAGTGGAAAGGAAGAACATATCACTTATTGAAGCTGCAAGGACAATGCTTGAAGAATCTAAACTGCCAACATATTTCTGGGCTAAAGCTGTAAATACTGCATGCTACACTCAGAATATTTCCCTGGTTAATCAAGCAAGATGCACGAATTCCTATCAATTGTTCAAGAACAAGAAGCCAACTCTAAATTTTCTTCATGTCTTTGGCTGCAAATGCTATATTCTGAGAAATCAAACTGATCAAAATGGGAAGTTTGATGCTAAAGCAGATGAAGGAATTTTTGTTGGATATGATGTTGGTAAAGCATATAGAGTCTACAATCTAAGAACCAACATTGTTGTGGAATCAATACATGTTGTGTTTGATGATAAAAAGATTGAAGGACTTCAATATAAAGATTACCATGAGAGCCTCAAATTCGACAATGTGGAAATGGTTAGTGATGACAGTGATGATAAAAGTGATCAAGAAACAGTATCAAAGGATAATGCATAAAAATCTACTACCAATGAAGCATAAAACTCAACATCTATCGAGTTGCATAATGCTTCATCCGTCGGGAGGCAATCTGCGTTATCCATTGGGAGACAACCAGCTTCATCTGTCGGTACTCAAAATTCACCATCCGTCGGGTTATCAAAAGGAGCAGGAAGTCATGATAGATCACCTATAGAAAGTTCCCCTTTCTTAAATCAAAGATCCACAAACTCAGGGGGAGTTTCTAATAATCAAAACTCAATCACACATCAAGACAACAATGAGGCCTCTTCATCTAGAGATAATCTACCTCAACAAACAAAATGGACAAAAGATCACCCCTTTGAGCTCATAATTGGTGATGTTTCTTCTAGAGTTCAAACCAGGAGAGCAACTCAAGTAGAATGTCTATACAGCAGCTTTCTTTCCAAGGAAGAACCAAAGAAGGTAGAAGAAGCTTTGTTGGATCCTGATTGGATTTTAGCTATACAGGAGGAGCTAAACCAATTTGAAAGGAATCATGTATGGAAGATGGTGCCCAAACCTAAAGGAAAGAATCCAATAGACACCAAATGGGTATTCATAAATAAGATGGATGAAAATGGCATAGTAGTCAGGAACAAAACTAGATTGGTTGCTAAGGGCTATTGTCAATAAGAAGGAATAGATTTTGATGAAACATTTGCTCCTGTTGCAAGACTTGAAGCCATCTTCTTAGCCTATGCAGCCCATGCCAATTTCAAGGTCTATCAAATGGATGTCAAAAGTGCCTTTCTGAATGGAGATTTGGAGGAGGAAGTCTATGTCAGTCAACCTCCTGGTTTTGAAGATCCAAATTTTCCAGAACATGTCTATAATCTTTTGAAAGCACTTTATGGATTGAAACAAGCACCTATTGCCTGGTATGACACTTTATCAAAGTTCCTTTTGGAAAATCATTTCATAAGAGGTACTGTAGATAAAACTTTATTCTTTAGGAATGTTAATGGCTCTAGTATACTTGTTAAAATTTATGTAGATGATATTATTTTTGGCTCTACAGATGAGAAACTTTGCAAAAAGTTTGCCAAATTGATGCAAAGTAAGTATGAAATGAGTATGATGGGAGAACTAAATTACTTTCTTGGTTTGCAAGTTAAGCAAGTTAGTGATGGAATATTCATTAGTCAAACTAAATATATTTTTATCTTTTAAAGAAGTTTGATCTAATGGATTGTACATCTGCAAAAACTCCCATGACTACTACAACTAATCTTGAATTAAACACTACTGAAAAGTCTGTGGATATTTTAAGTTATAGGGGCATGGTTGGCTCACTTCTGTACTTAATAGCTAGTAGGCCAGATATAATGTTTGCTACATGTTTTTGTGCTAGATTTCAGGCTCATCCTAGAGAATCTCACTTAATAGCTATTAAGAGAATTTTCAGATATCTCAAGGGAATACCAAAACTTGGCATTTGGTACCCTAGAGATTCTGGTTTTGATCTAACTGGTTATTCATATGCAGATAATGCAGGTTGTAGAATTGATAGAAAAAGTACAACATGAACCTGTCAATTTCTAGGAAACAAGCTTGTGTCATGGTTCAGTAAAAAGCAAAGTTCAGTTTCTACTTCTACAGCTGAAGCTGAATATATTGCTGTTGGCAGTTGCTGTGCACAGATTTTATGGATGAAAAATCAATTGCTAGACTATGGTTTGCAAGTTGAGAGGATTCATATTTTCTGTGATAACACAAGTGCAATTGCCATCACTGAAAATCCAGTACAACATTCAAGGACAAAGCACATAGATATCAAGTACCACTTCATAAGGGAACATGTAATGAATGATATTGTGGAACTACATTTTGTTCCAAGTGAGAAGCAGCTTGCAGATATCTTTACCAAGCCACTGGATGAATCCACCTTTTCAAGATTGGTAAGTGAGTTAGGTATGCTTAATTATTCTTAAATCTATATGAGATAATTTGCAAGTTGAAATGCATCCAGAAATTTAATTGATTTTTCAATCTTGGATAAAATTTTGGCTAAGTCAAAATTTACATCTCGACGGATGATCTTTATCCATCGAGTTTGATCATCCGTTGGTATACTATTTGCTAATAAAAATCAATTATTTTTCTGGAATATTTTATGACTCGACGGATAACAGTCTATCCTCATCCGTCGAATTGTCTTAATCTCAGCCGTTAATTTCCTGAACATTATCCATCGAGTATACTTACAGTTTGTAAGCATAACACGACGGATAATGGGTGGAATTTTTACAGTTTATTTTTAACGGCTATTTTAGGCAATTTTAATTGGTTACTTTATTTTACTTTATTAATTTTAGCAGTTATTTTTGAGATAGTATAAAAGCTTATTTCATTTCTATTGCTTTTCTTTATCATTCTCAAATCAACTGCTTCAATTTCTTTCTCTTTCAAAGCACTTACTCTCTCTCTTCAAGCTCTTATTCTCTAACAATGGCGCCCGTTGTCAAGATTATGTCTCAAACTGGGTTTATTTATGAGAAGAACAATTTCACTGCACTAGTAAATAAGGGTATTCAGCAATCTGGTGACTATCACAAGATGATGGACTTTGTGAAGAATTGTAAGCTCAGCTATGCCATGCTGGAATCACCCACAATCTTTTGTGAAGTTGTTGAAGAAATGTGGACCACTGCTATATACAACTCAACAGATAAGACAATCACACTCACCATCAAAGGTAAGGAATTCTGTATCAATAGTGATGTTATAAAAGCATGTTTCAAGATTCCTAATAACACTGTGACCTCACCACACACTGACACTGACATAATCAATATGCTTAATTCCATGAACTATGCTCTTTCTACTTCTAAGTTAATTGACATTAGGAGACTGGGCCTTAGGAAAGAATGAAGTTTTATGTGTGATGTAGTGACAAAGGTCTTTTCAGGTAAAGTCAGTAATTTTGATTCAGTCAATATCTCCATGCTTAACATGCTCTACATGCTAGTTACAGATAATAACTATAATTTCAGTGAACTTGTTTTGTTTGAGTTGGGTTTCAAACTAGGAGAGTTAAATAAGAGAGGTAAAAATGTGTATTATGCTAGATTCTTTATGATGTTAGCTAACCATCTCTCTGAGGGTATTGTGCTTGAGAACCCTAACAATAAATTAGATTGTTGGGTTCAAGAGAGAAGGCTCATTGCATATTTGAACAGGGTCAATCATCACAAGGAGGTGCCACTGTTCTATTTCCCTGTAATGGAAGCACCTCAGGTAAGTGAGGTAAGTGAGGGAAGAGGTGAACATAAAAGAAACCCTAAGGATAAAGATGGAGAGTTGAGTGGTTCCCTAGCCTAGCCACACCGCAGTTTCCCAACAAACTGCAGTGCTTAAAAAGGATAAAAACTCATTTCTAGCTGCATCCTCCCAAAAGGATGTAGTTATTGAACAAATCTTTCAACCAAGAGCACATGCCAAGAGGGTTAGGGACACAAGCTCACCCCAAACTTATGCCAGAAAGAAGAAATCTAAAACCCTTGGGGATGCACAAGGTACACACACTGTGCAAACTGGTTCTAAAGACATAGTCACTGCATCTTCATAAATTCAGTTTGATGTGACTCCAATAAATGTGGAGTCACAGCCAAAATCTCTAGTAATAGAAGCACCTCAAACACCAAACTCACCCACAAACTCACTGGATGTGGATATGATAAACACATCAATTCCTGATTCCCCTTCTTTAACTTTGTCGGGGAAGCCAAAATCTAGTGCAAGTGAGCATCATCTTTTAGATGATTTGTTGGCTCACTTGCCCATTCTTTCAGGAACTGTTGAATCATCTGTGCCCAAAATATCTTCAATCAGCACAGAGTCCACAATAATTTCCATTCCTAGTTCATTCAATTCTACTCTCTCGATGGATATTGCTCATCCGTCGAGTAGTGATTGTATCCTTACGGATAAGCTTAACAACAGTTATCCGTCGGATAGCAAAACCACTCACCCGATGGATATCACTCATCTGTCGAGTATCTCTGCACAACTTCAAACTTCATTTATTTCAAGTGCAGAAGAATTAATGGTTGTACAATCACTATTAGGATTGAGAGATAAGAGTGTTATGAGTGAGAGTCTGGGTTGCTCCCAGGAAAAAGGAGAGGAAATGAGTGAAATTATACAATCCATTTCTTCAGGATTGGCAAAAGAAAGTGAGAGGAGTCCCACCTTAGATGGTGAAGGTGAGGGTGTGAGGGTGGGGAGCCAGGGTGAGACCTTGATGCAACAAAAGAGAGAAAATGAGAGAAATGCAGGTACTGGAGCTATAAGGATGGATGTCATTGCTAGTGAGTCAATGAATGTCCATGATGCATACAGGGAGGGGCTATCTCAGCATCCTAAAGCTGTTATAGATTCCACCTCCCTTGATGCTAAGGCATTTACTCACCATGTTCCAGCTTATCAACTTCTAGCTGAACATGGCAATGACAATGCAGAAATGATGCTCAATCTTGTGCATACCATACAGTCTATGATAAGAGCTAAAAATGCCATCACAACTTTTCCCTCTACAGATGGTGATGTGGATTATGAGACTGGTGGCTCAGCTGATTTCTTTGGTGATGGAAGTGGGGATAGTGAAGATGAAGCAATGGACATAGGGGGAGAAGTAGGTTCCAGTTCAAGATCAGGTATGCCATCATGGGCATTTTCAAAGCACTGTGATGAGCACTACTTCAAGACAACCCTGATCCAACTAATCAATCAGACAAATACTGCTCTTCAAACCACTACAAATACCAGCACCAAAAAGCTCCTTCAGGCACATCTAGCCTCACTGCAACTTCAACAAATTCAAGGCTTCCAACATGCTAGGGATGTAAACACCATCAAGAGTGATATTGAGGAGATGAAGAAGGCCATTTCAGACAAGATGGATTCTAAGCTTCCAGAAGCCACAATGCTTGACATCAAGAGGCAATTAAGGAAAAATTCTGATCTTGCAACCAAGATAGATGCCTTGGATACAAGAATGTCAGCCATGCAAGCATCTTTAATAGCCATTCATCTTCATCAAGCTCAACAAACAGATTTACTTCAAAAAATGGTGGCTGCTCAAACCTCCTCCTCTACTCAACTTGATGATAACAAAAAGGGAGAGAAAGAACCAAGTGAGGGGGAGAGGCTTCAAATTCAAATCAGCAAAGTAATTGTGCCTTCAATTACTATCTCAAAGCCACCAGTTACAGACAATATAGATCTGATAAATGCAGCAATAGCCAACATTAGAGCAGCTGAAGTGAAGCAGTTGAAGACAATCAACTGGGAGAAGATTGATGAGGATATACAAAAGAAGTTTGGACTAGTCAAGGAGCCAGTAAAGTCAGCCATCCATCACTCTCAAGTCAAGCAAATTTTTGTGAATGAGATGAGCATGAACTATCTGGAAAGGGGACAATCATCCTGCATCAAATCTCCAAAGGCTAAAATAATTCTGAAATCAAGGGTAAACTATCCAAAATCATCATTGAAGAACCTTTTGGATACTGTGTCTTCTGTCAAGGTCAATTGCTTTCTACAAAGATCCAGCTGATTCAGCTTTGAAAAAGAGAATTGCTAAAGTTTTCAGGAATGGGAAAGAAATTTGTGTAGTGGCTGGACACCCTCAATTTGCTGAAGCAAAGAGAGAAGAAAATGCCAGATTGAAGCAGGAAAAGAAGCAAGCTGCTCTAGATGCTAAAAAGGCTAAACAAAAGAAAGAGCAAATTGCCATCTTGGCCAAGCTTCATGCTGTAAATTCATCATAACAAATTCCTGCTCAGCCATCTGAAATTATTGAATCTCAAGATCCAAAGAAGCAAGTTGAACAACAGAAGAATTCTCCAAGAATCAAGGAATTGGCTAAAAGAACCAAAAGGAAACTGGACATTGTTGATAAGGAATTGGAGAATCAGTTTCCCAAGGAATCCACTCCAACTACAACTCTAGCATCAAAACCCTCTGCGGTATTTGAAGATATCAAGGTAGTGGATCCTTACAGGAACATTCATGGTGAACCTATTATGCCTAAGGATGAGCCAATAAAATGAGAGAACATACCAATTCCTGACTTCAATCTGCCAATCCTTTACAAGCCAAAGAGAAAAAAGTCAAGAACAGTCAAGAAAGTGAAGTTGTCACCTCTCAAATCCAAATCTCTAGTCAAAGCTCAATCTAAAGTCAACAAAGGAGATTATATGTACTTGTGTGACATCAAGGAATTTTCTGATTTAAACCTCTATCTAGATGAACTAGATGAAGTTAGAGGAATTGATCCATACAGAAACCTAACTGAAAGGTTAGTGTTCAAGTACAAGGGAGGAAAAGAGATTCAATGGCCACTTCACAGGATCCTTCAAAAAAGCCAAGCTGTACTGATTAAGGTTTATTCATCTTTCAAGAAGAACTTTGGGTTCAATATTACTGCAAGAAGACTGGTACTGAAGAAGATTGAAGAACTAAGGAGTGTTAGAGCTAAAGATGCACTCCCAAAGACTTTAATCATCCCTTACACAGGAAGAATAGTGCATCTAAGGCCCTACTGGCTGATGGAGTTCATGGATTACAAAGGAGTGAGGAGATTTTTCAGATTAGAAGACCAATTGAGCATCTCTAGCAATGAGACTCTCTTGGAAATGCAAGAAAAGCTAAATATCTCAGAATCTGATGAACTGGAATTCCACATGTAGCTCCAAAATCAGATTGAAGAAAATAACAGAAAGCTTGGAAAGAGATCGAGACCTTCAAGGAACTAGATAAATCTGCTCAGGCTAGAGGAGCACCTTGAAAATGACTGTGAGCTAAACTTTGTACATTTTGTTAATTGAAGCACTTTTCAGTATTATCTACTTTCTTTTAAAGTTGTATTTTTAGGGTGTTTTGTTATCATCAAGTGTCTCTTAATTTATGGCTATAATTCCAGTAGACATAAATTGGGGGAGATTGTTGTGTATATGTTGTGTACTTGATGATTTCATAAACAAAATACCTTGGTAGATTTTACTTAGTGAAAATGTAGCACTCGACGGATAAGGATTATAGTCCCGACGGATAACTCATTTTAGTCCCGACGGATGATGACTTATTATCAATCGAGTGAGTAGCTTATGTAACAATAAGTCTGTAGCACATTTCTGCATACACATTGTTTAGAATCTGTAGTAGTATCTAAGTCATATTGACTGTAACTAGATATGTAGAATAGGTTGATTAATTATACATAGATGATGTCTTAGTAATTCTGCATAAATGAAATGAAGTCAAGTGCCTGATTGCTACCCGACGGATAAACAACAATGAATTGGACGGATGATCAACAACCCGACGGATGATCATTAACTCAACGGATGATCATAAACTCGACGGATGATCATAAACCCGACGGATAAAGAATTCAAATATCTGTTGATAGTGACAAGACAGTCACATGCGTCGAGTGTATGCAAATGGAATGTGGTAGCCTATTTAACTAGGTTTTTGATAACAAAGAAGCATTGCCATTTCCATGCTATTATGAAGATATTCAAAGATGCTGGAATAGAGTAATGAGGTAGCATTGTATTAGACTTGATAGTTTTGTTTTATTATCTTATTTTATTGCTTTGTAATCTTGGTGATATATAAACCAAGAAGCAGCAAATAAAATAGTAACTAAGGAACTAAGAAACTCAGATAGAAAGAGAGAAACATTTGTAAGCTGTATTCTTAGCATTTCTCTCATTTTTAGTTGTTATCATTTTGTAAGCAGCTGTGAGATTTTTACACACAGAGTTCTCTCGATATATATTATATATCTCTGGTGGAATCATTCAAATCCACCAAAAAGTTTTTAAAGACTCTTGTTTTTAATTACTCGTGTTTTGATTCATTTCAAGTAACTATTCCGCATTCTGCTAATCAATTCACATTTATATATATTTGAGTTAGAGCATTTTTATTCAAGAAAAAGTTTCAAGAATTCCATTCAACCCCCCTTCTGTAATTCTTGTTACATTGTTAAGGGACTAACACCCCATAATAAAATGGAGTGGTAAAAAGGAAAAATAGATCTCTTATTGAAGCTGCAAGAACAATGCTAGAAGAATCAAAGTTACCAACATATTTTTGGGCTGAAGCTGTGAATACTGCATGCTACACTCGGAACATTTCTTTGGTTAATCAAGAAAAATGCATGACACCCTATCAATTGTTCAAGAATAGGATCCCAACTCTAAATTTTCTTCATGTCTTTGGCTGCAAATGTTTTTTCTTAAGGAATCAAACTGATCAACATGGAAAGTTTGATGCCAAAGCAGATGAAGGAATTTTTGTTGGATATGCTATTGAAAAAGCATATAGAGTCTACAATCTAAGAACCAACATTGTTATGGAATCAATACATGTTGTGTTTGATGATAAAGAGATTAAAGGATTACAAGATGGGGATTTCCATGAAAGCCTCAAATTTGATAGTATGGAGATGGTTAGTGATGACAGTGATGATGAAAATGACCAAGAAACAGTGGCCAAGGACAATGCAAAAAAATCTACAAATAATGAATCACATAATTTAATATTCGTCGAGTTACAGAATGCTTCATCCATCGGTAGACAATCTGCTTCATCCGTCAGTAGATAATCAGCTTAATCCGTCGAGATACAAAGTGCATCATCCATCGGAACAATGAGAGAAGCTGAGAGTCAAAACAGATCACTTACAGAATTGAACCCCCTCTTCAAATCAAAGATTCACTAACTCAGGGGGATTTTCTTATAATCAAAACTCAGTCACACATCAAGAGAAGAATGAGGCCTCTTCATCTAGAGCTAATCTACCACAACAGAGAAAATGGACTAGAGATCACCCTTTTGAACTCATTATTGGTGATGCATCTTCTAGAGTTTAAACAAGGAAAGCAACTCAAGAAGAATGTTTGTATAGCAACTTTCTTTCTAAGGAAGAACCAAAGAAGGTAGAAGAAGCTCTGTTGGATCCTGATTGGATTTTAGCTATGCAAGAAGAGCTAAACCTAATTTGAAAGGAACAAGGTATGGAAGCTGGTACCCAAGCCAAAGGGAAAGAATCCAATTGACACCAAGTGGGTATTCAGAAACAAGATGGATGAAAATGGCATAATTATTATGAACAAAGCTAGATTGGTTTCTAAGGGCTACTGTCAACAAGAAAGAATAGATTTTGATGAAACTTTTGCTCCTGTTGCAAGACTTGAAGTGTGGCAACCCAAAATCCGGGGTCAAGGATCTATGAGGCCACGCCATCTAGTTTGTGGTACAACACCAAACAACCTACGGAACAGCTGGCCATTTCCTACCCATTTCCTGGCTTTGAGTTTCATGATAGGCATCTTGATTCACTGTTATGTTGTGTCAATTTAAGAAAACAAGTGTGAGCTATAATGCCTAGCATAATAATGTACATTATGAAATGACTGTATGATAAACTCGAGCAAAATGTCATATATGATAATTATGTTTTATTCAAAAATAGTTTTCCTTGGTGATACACATCTTCTTATGAAAACAATTCTTTAATGGATTATTATCCTGCGAATACCTTAATGGTAAACCCATCACCTAGACTTGGGTTACGGTATTGCAGTATTGCATCATAATTCCAATTGAAAGAATAGGAAATTCGTTGGAGCCACCACATACGATGATCAGTCATACTACGGAAATAGTAACCTATTCTACTTGTAGAAGGACGACACCTTCGTATCCCGGTTATCACCCTAGCCGCATTCGGGCTTTATATGCTTCCCCATTCAGCCCGGGTATATTTTGCATACTTCGTATGTCCTTTAGTACACATGTCACCTTCTCATACGAAAATAAATATGGTAGTCTACCCATTCCATGAAGTACTGGATCTCTACCCCTCCCTTGTCCTTTTAAGAATCCTATCATCTACTTGGAATCATCGAACCATATCGAAGTTCCCCCAAGGGTTTTGCTTGTTGATAGGCACAACTTTACCTCATATATATATATGTACTTCCAAAAGTTTCGGAGGAAGTACTAAGGATGTGAGTTGACCGTTGTCAATAAATAAGTAAATAAGGGTGAGTTTCTTTCGAAACTATGTTCAAAGTATTTTAAAATAAGTCGAGATAATATTCTTCGATGATTTGAAATTATTCGAATGATTTTCCGAAAATCAGAAAGTATTTTAGATCAAGTTTTATGATTTTTAAATCATAAATAAATCCTTTAATAAATAATTAATAGTTAATTATTAATCGGTAAATAATTAAACCTCGAATATTTATACTTTTAAAAGAATATTGAAATAATATTCCTCAACTTATTTATGTTTAAGTAATATAATAATCTTTAATATTTAATCGAGTTTGAAATAAGTATAGTTGAGGGAATACGATATTTGGAAATTGCTTTAATAAAAGTTCGAGGTGTTTAATATTTCGTATGTGGACGTTGAGTCCCTTAAAATGTACTATTATGGACTTTTAATCGTCCCGTACTATCGTTGGAATAATTCCTGGGTTTATATTTTAAAATTCCGACCGACTTTCGGTCTTATAATTATACGTCACGCTTATAGCGGAGTTAAACATTTTACGATATATGCTTATCGTTGAACATCGCTATATTATGCAAAAATTCAATCACTACGTATCATGGCAAGCATGGTATCCGTTCACAATACAACAGTAAATGGAGTTGGGTTCGTAAACTTGTGTAACAGCCCGCACTTCCGGACTATTAGTTATAAATCAAAACTAATACAAACTATAATATACTAATCAAAATTCAATTAAAAAGGTGACTATTACAAATGCGCAGCTAAAAGCAGAAGCCCAAAGGTCAATCTACTCCAATTCTAAGTCCTCGAACTCCAATGCTAACCAACTCGAATCTTAGATGAAACCTGAAATTGTAAGGGTGAGCTACAAAGCTCAGCAAGAAAATAATCGATCCAACTAGTAGGCCAAGTAACATGAACACATATAACAAAATACGATACGATATACGACATGCAAAACAAACACCTTCGATAAATATTCTTATTCTTATTCGATACACACAATACACATACTACATAAACAACAATAATTCAAAATCAATAACTCATGCCACGACCACTACAACCCGGTGATAACGGTCCTAAATTTTCAGAAAACTGTCAATACAATCCGATGACTACGGTCCTAAGTTCTTATTCGATATTTTCACAAACCATGGCACAAATCAAAGATCTTAAATTATCGCCGAGACAACACACATATACATCGATACATATTCTATTACACATAATAATTTCAAATATATCATCACTTAGACAAAATTTTGATAATCAAAGATAAAGACGTAACACATAATTTTGAAAACACTAGTAAGATCGATCGAAAACTTACCTCAAATTCTGATCAGATCTTAATATAGCCTTTTGACCCACTAAACGATGTTTTCTTGGAAAACACAAAGCACGAAAATTGTAGAGAACGAAAAGATCTTTCCAAAAAGTCCAGAATCAACAAATTCTTACTTACGATGAATTTTCTATGAATTTTACAAAACTGCTGATTTTTGCTGAGAAGAGCCCTTCGGATTTTAATACAAAAAGCGAGAAAGACAAATATGATGTATTTATAACGATACAAAACCCTATATCTTAACCTATAAGTTATCCATATTAGAATTTGACCCAAATTTTAGGCCCATTAGTCTAATTCAATTTTAAATCCTAATCTTTATCTATTTTTAATACTTTTTATTCTATTATTCTATTATTAATCTAATTCTAACAATTACGGGATATTACATACTACCCTCCTTAAAAAGAATTTGGTCCCTAAATTCCCAATAAACCTATAGCGTCTACGCCCCATAATCTTTATAGGTCTAACTTAAACTATGGTCCACAAGAACGAATCCTAGGGAATGTACTAGTCCTATACCTAATACATTCCGAAGGTCAACCTGCTCTGGATACCAACAGAAACAGCCGCACTTCTGGACTATTAGTTATAAATCAAAACTAATAAAAACTATAATATACTAATCGAAATTCGATTACAAAGGTGACTATTACAAATGCGCAGCTAAAAGAGGAAGCCCAAAGGTCAATCTACTCCAATTCTAAGTCCTCGAACTCCAATACTAACTAACTCGAATCTTAGACGAAACCTGAAATTGTAAGGGGTGAGCTACAAAGCTCAGCAAGAAAATAATCGATCCAACTAGTAGGCCAAGTAACATGAACACACATAACAAAATACGATAATCTATACGATATGATATATGACATACAAAACAAACACCTTCGATACATATTCTTATTCTTATTCGATACACACAATACACATACTATAACGACTCGTGTATTTTTCTTTTTCTTTTAATATTTAAAAGTGAAATAAAGATTTGAATAATTAAATAAAGGTGTGTATTGGTTTTTGGCAGCAGTTATTGATTGTTATTTAATTATTTATGATATGTTGATATGTGGGATTTAATTGTGTGATTTATTAGTGAGTTATATGATTTTATTTCGCTTGTAAAAGTGATTTTATTGTAGTTTTAATTCCATAAATACTTGGATTATTTCTAAATTTGGTTTTATAATTTTAATAATTATTTTTAGGACTTTATAAAATTAAGAAATCAATATTTCATTAATTATTCATTTTTAAATGATTTTCTGAGTGTGTTTGATGGTAAAATCCATATTTAATTATGGGAATTTCCAAATATCATGAAACTTATATTTTATTAAGTTCGTATTATTCGGAGAATATTAAAATTATTTTGGAAATTTTCGGGAATCGTTTCACCCGCGCGTTGTTTCATTATTCGTTAAAAGCGGGTATAAAGTGCACCTTAAAAAGTGTTTTTAAAATTACGAAACTTATATCTTTATTAAGTTCGGGATATTTGTAACATCTTAAGATTATTTTGGCTATGTTTTGACTAATATTTATTTTCAAATTGTACCCTTAAAAATAGATTAAAATGACGTGTAGGGCTTGCAGTCAGTCAAAATAAAAATAAAATGACATGTATCCAATAAAGTTGGACACGTGTCATGCGTTGGTTGTTTCAGGAGAGTGAGTAAGCAATTGAAGGGGAGATAAACATCAATTTCCTTTGGTCTCTCGGCTGTGCTCTCAATTGTCTCTCTTTCTCTCTTCTTGCTCTTCTGTTATCTCTCATTTTTCTTTCTTTTTTCGCCCGTCTACTTCCTTCCTTCTTCGGATGTTCTTGCCCTGTGCTTCACCGCCGTTTTCCGGCTTGACTTCCGGTGAGCCGCCGCTGTTTCTCAGTTTGGCTTGGTTCCATTTTTGTTCAGTTGATATGCATATGTATACTTGTGTATATGTGTGTGCTCTGTGTATACTTGTGTGTGTGTGTGTTGTGTGTGCGACTGTGTTATGTGTGTGTGGGCGGCGCATGGCCGTGTGTGCTGCGGGTGCTCCTCTGTGGTGTTTCTTAGTTGGGTTGCTCAGCTGGGCATCTCAGTTGGGCTGGTGGTTTGTTCCTTGTTGGGCCGTTCATGTTCTGTTTGTTTGGATTATTACAAATTTTTAATTTTAATTCCTTTTATTGCAGGGAATTATTGATTAACATTCATGATATTGATTATTCGTGTTGGAAATGATTTTCGAAATAATTGGTAGAATTTATGATGGAAACCCGAAATTAATCGGGTACCCGTAAATTTTACCGCCGCTTCGGTGAGTCAACAGTGGACCGTGATGATCATTATCTGAGTCCTAATCTTAATAAATAAATAAAAATAAATTGTATATTGGAGTTGTACATAATAATTGTGTGATTGTGGAATTGGTAGAATAACGAGACTTGTGATTTGTTGGTTGTTAACGTCGACTGGAATCGACGGGTAGTTTTACAAACAAAAGAGTTGTTGCCAAAATTTTCTAAAAATATATTTGTAAATGTACGTATTTATATTATACGTATTATTCCTATTTGTGTTTGGATTACATGCTTATGTGTATATTAACGATACGATTCGGGTTATCGGATTGGGTTGTTAGGATTTGAGGATACCAAGCATGTCGGTATAATTAACTAGGGTACTCTGTATTGTAGATCCCAGTCGAGTTCCCCAGGACTGAAGTCAGCGTGAAAGCTACTTAGGGTTTTGTAAAGCGTTACAAGGCAAGTACCCCTGACCATTCTTTTATGATTCGGTACATATGAATGGCTAAATGTTTTATTCTTGTAATGGAACAGAAACGTTTTTAATTACGTATCCCCTATAGTTATAAATCACTATTTTCAAATTGTTTTGGGGAAAAGTAACTTTGAAAGGTACCTATCTCGAATGAAATGATTTGCGAACTGGATTTTATATGTGTGCTGGCTAAATAAATGATTTTGAAAATGAAATAGTTACAAGTGTTTTGAAAACTGGATAAAACGGTCAGATATGGTATACATTGGGGCCAGAGTAGGCCTATTGAGGTGGCGTAAGAGGCTAATTCGGTTGCGCGCAATATAAAACCGATTAGTCCAGCAGGTCAGAGATCTAGCTGGTTTCTGAGTTCTGGAATAGGTAAATGGGATGGCAGTTAGAGCCGTCTGATGTTGATAGCCTGATCAGCTGTCTTCACATATCCGCTACGTATCTGATTTGGATTTGTGATTCCCGTAAAGGCATAAAAAGTTGATACAACAGTTTTATAAATGTGATTAGCATGCTAAAATTTGACTCTGGTATTTACACAGCACACTACTATGTTATTTTGATAAAACATGCTAGTTAGTGATATCTAGTTATCTCCGATTTTTATTATATAATGTTGATATCATGATTACAGCTCTGTTCCTATTATTGTTACATTACTGTTTTATTCCATTATTCATATATTGGTACTGCTGAGCGATTATGCTCACCCTTGCAAACTGTTATGTATATCTCGCAGATGCCTAGAAGACCAGTCAGACAGACCCATGTTCCCGCCCCTACTGGACCCGGCTCCTCTGAGGTAGTTTGTATCAGGCCATGAGGTCTGATGAGTTGCTGAATAAAGTTAGAGTGTGTTAGATGTTGAATAAATGAGTTATAATAATGTGAATTTGAACCATACTTGAACCTGGATCGGATCTTGGTTTGGGGTCAAGTTAGTATATTTTAATAATAATCTTGTTGTTTATACTGTTGGTAATTGTGTTTGATGACGTCAACTCCTGACCCCGGGGTTGAGGCCGTCACAGTTGGTATCAGAGCTACAGGTTCAAGTCCCTGATTCAGGTTAGGGATTGTGTCGAGTAGGTGATAACGTGAGTCTTTAGGTGTAAGTCAGCAACTCATTCAGAGGAGCGAACCTTTAGAGTTAGTCGAGGGTTCTGACGGCGTTACCCTGGCATCTATTAAATGTTTTGATAGAATTGCCTTGACCTGGTTGTGTTTTCCCTGTATATTTATTATGTTGACAGTGGCCTATTGCGATTTCGAGTTCTCCATCTCGGGAGAATCCCTCTGATTCGGATAGCTCAGATTCTGAGAGACCCCTAGATGTTGTTACTGAGGAGACCCTTATGCCTCCTCCACCAGTTCCTTCCTTTGTGCCGAGAGACATCCCTGGACCTGGTCCTCGTCCCCGTTGGGTACGCAGGTCTGTGTCCACTGTCAGGGATTTCCATCCCGGCTGTGGTCCCAGTTCTTCCATGATGAGACCTCCAGTACCTCCTGTGGCCCCTAGTGGTACTTCTTCACCGATCTCTTACCATGTTCACCGAGCGGTGAATACTTCCTTTATTAGAGATTAGAGTCCGGAGTTTGCTGCTCAGTTTGATCAGGTACCCGTTGTACCTTTCCAGGGCATCCCTGCCCCTTCCCCTGAGGTGCGGGCTCATGTGCGAGCATTGACTCAGATGGCTGTAGAGAGGGCTAGATCTGTTGACCGTTTCATTAGCTCAGAGTTTAGAGCTGTGCAGTATCAGGACCTAGTGAACTGGCTAGTGTTTGAGCTAGGTTCCATTGGTGGCAGTGGTAGTGGCTAGACAGGGTTGCAGCAGAGAGATACAGAGCTCAGAGTTGACTTTTGGGAGTTCTGTAGTTGTTTACTTTGTATATGTATATTATGTTGTGATAGTTTGTAGTAGGCGAGGCTGCTATGACAGCCAATTTTGGTGTGTATTCGGATAGTTTCTGTTTGGTTGGATTTTCAGTTGTACTAGTTGGATTATGTTGGTTATTATGTTACAGCTGCTTTATTCTATTGTTCAGTTTTTATATATTGTGCGTTGCTATTATTGTTGTTATTATTATTGTTGTTTCTGTTACTGGCATTTTTAGATTATAATCATTCACTCAGGACGGATCCAATTAAACTGGGGATGAGAATATTGTCTTAGTGGCAACGCTCTCCTGATGCATAAATATAAACTGCCTGGAGCAATCTTCTTTCTTATATATGACTGTTATGTTTCAGGAGATGCCACCAAAGAGAAACTCTCAACCCAATAACGGATCTGCTGGGGATCCTTCCATGAGTGAATTGATGAACTTGTTGCGTCAGCAGTGTACACAGCTGGCCCAACAGCAACAACAATTCCAGCAGCAGCAGCAACAATTGCAACAACAACAATAACAGCAACAGCAGCTCATACAGCAACAACAACAACAAATCCAACAACAGCAACTACAAATCCAGCAGCAGCATGAGATGAGGGGGGCAAATCAGGGTGTTAGTTTTAAGTCTTTTCAAGCAGTGAAGCCCCCAGAGTTTAAAGGAGAAGTAGATCTTGTTGCTGCCAGGATATATTTAAAGGAGATGGAAAAGGCGTTTGCGCTCACCAAGGTGAGTGAGGATTTAAAAATGGACTATGCTAGTTATTTTTTAAAGAATGATTCAAATTATTGGTGGGAATCTACGCGAGCTCTAGAAGGATAAGGTCCAGTTCCATGGGCCAGATTTACAGAGTTGTTTTTGGAGAAATACTTTCCGGATTGTCTACAGAGTCAAATGGAGATGGAATTTTTGGAATTGAAACAAGGAGATAGGAGTGTCACGGAGTATGAAGCAAAGTTTACGGAGTTGGCCCGTATAACACCGAAATATGTGAGTTCGGAAGCTCAACGAGCGAAGCAGTTTTAACAAGGGTTGAAGTCAGAAATAAGGAGTGGAGTTGTAGCCTTACAACTCAAGACTTATACTTTGGTAGTTCAGGCTGCCCTAGTGATAGAGAGTGATCAGAGGTTAGCTACAAAGGAGCAAGGTGAGAAGAAGAGGAAATTTGAGAATGGACCTACTAAGTCAGAATCAGGAATAGCAAGTCAGAAGTTCCAGCGTTGGTTTGGTAAGAATAAGAATAAGAGGTCCAAGAGGCAGAACTTTCCCCAGGCGAGACCCGGTACTCCTTCAATTAACTCTGCCCCGACGAGGATGAGTAAGCCAGTGGTTGATTGTAAGATGTGTGGGAAGAAGCACAGTGGACAGTGCCGAGAGAATATTAATTGTTTTAAGTGTGGATAGAAAGGTCACTATTCCACGGAGTGTAAGTCTGAGATTCAAGGAGTTACTTGCTTTAGTTGCGGCAAAGTGGGACACATAGCTAGGAATTGCAAGTCAGTGACCCAAGGTAATGCTGGAAGGAGTGTGTCCCAAGGACCAGCAACCAATACCACTAGAGCTAGGACTTTTAAGATGACCTAGAAGTCTCCAGTTCATGACTCCGATGTGGTTGCAGGTACGCTTACTCTTAATTCTGTACCTGTTAACATTTTGTTTGATTCGAGAGCATCCAAATCTTTTATATATGTGAATTGTGTGAATAAAATGCAATTGATGTTGGAAGACCTAGAAGAACCTTTGACCATAGAAGTGGCTAATAAAGATAAAGTAAACGTAAGTCAATTTTTTCCTGGATGTTCCCTAGAGATTTTAGAGTATATGTTCCCTATTGACTTAATACCCTTTGAGTTGGGAGACTTTGATATTATTTTAGGTATAGATTGGTTGTCTTTATATAAGGCGAATATAGACTATAAGAAAAATAGAGTTGTTATGTATACCCCAGATAATAAAAGGATCAGTTACAAAGGACAGAGACAAGATAGAAAGTTCCTTTCAGTGATGCAAGCAAAGAGATTATTGCGGCAAGGGTGTGAGGCATATTTAGCTCATGTGGTGGATACGAAGAAAGAGACCCCTATTTTGGATGAGATTCCTATAGTAAGAGAATTCCCTGATGTTTTCCCAGAAGAGTTACCAGGATTTGCCACTTGATCGAGAGATAGAGTTTTCTATTGATTTAATACCTGGAGCTGAACCAGTTTCTAAGGCTCCATACCAGATGGCCCCAATGGAAATGAAAGAATTGGATAAGCAACTTCATGAATTATTGGATAAGGTAGTCATTCAACCCAGTGTTTCTCCGTGGGGTGCTCCAGTGTTATTTGTGAAGAAAAAGGATGGAAGTATGAGATTGTATATTGAGTATAGAGAGTTGAACAAGTTGATGATAAAGAATAAGTATCCTTTGCCACGCATCGACGATTTGTTTGATCTGCTTAAGGGAGCATGTTACTTCTCAAAGATTGACTTAAGATCTGGCTACCACCAACTGAAGATAAAGCCTGAAGATATCCCCAAGACTGCATTCAGAACAAGGTATGGCCATTACAAGTTTCTAGTGATGTCATTTGGATTGACGAACGCGCCAACGGCTTTCATAGATTTGATGAATATGGTATATAAGGAGTATCTAGATAAGTATGTTATTGTATTTATTGATGACATCCTCATATATTCGAAGAATCCAGAAGAGCATGCCATGCATCTACGGATTGCCCTTCAGAAATTGAGGGAAAAGCAATTGTATGCAAAGTTATCCAAGTGCGAGTTTTGGTTGACAGAGGTGCAGTTTCATGGATATGTAGTGAGTCAGGAAGGTATCAAAGTAGACCCAGTAAAGATTGAAGCCGTATCAAAGTGGGAGCAACCGAAGACACCGACGGAAATAAGAAGTTTTCTTGGGTTAGCAGGATATTATCAACGGTTTTTGAAAGATTTCTCGAAGATTGCATCCCCATTGACCAAGTTGACCAGGAAGAATGAGAAGTTCATTTGGACGGAAAAGTGTGAAGAGAGTTTCCAGGAACTGAAACGAAGATTAGTGACGGCTCCAGTGTTTGCATTACCAGACGAAACGGGAAACTTTGTGATCTATAGTGATGCTTCTTTGAAAGGATTGGGTTGTGTGCTAATGCAGCATGAGAAAGTTATTGCTTATGCCTCCAGACAATTAAAGCTTCACGAACAGAAATATCCAGTTCATGACCTTGAGTTGGTGGCTATAGTGTTTGCTTTAAAGTTATGGCGTCACTACTTGTTTGGAGAAAAATGCGATATTTATACAGATCATAAGAGCCTGAAGTACATATTCACGCAGAAGGATTTGAACATGAGACAAAGAAGGTGGTTGTAACTGATTAAGGACTACGATTGTTCGATTAACTATCACCCAGGCAAATCTAATGTGGTGGCTGATGCTTTGAGTAGAAAAGAAAGGCTGAATATGGTTAAGATTACGGAAGAATTAGCACAAGACTTGGAAAGAACGGAGATTGAGGTTCGAGTACCTAGTGAGAATCAAGAGCAACTATATGAAGTTACTTTCCAGCCGACATTAATGGAAAAGATCAGAAGGTGTCAAGAAGGAGTTATGGAATAAGAGTCGGATACTTTGACAAGAGAGGAGTTGTGTACTCAAAAAGATAATCAAGGGTTATATAGATTTTCATCCAGAGTTTGGATTCCTAATGTAACGGAATTGAAGAACTGAAGTATTACACGAAGCGCATAACTCTAGGTTCTCTATCCACCCTGGTAGTACTAAGATGTACCAAGATTTGAAGAGAAACTTTTGATGGCCATGGAATGAATAAGGATATTTCCAATTGGGTAAGTAAGTGTCATGTATGTCAGACGGTGAAAGCCTGATCATCAACGACCAAGCGGATTAATACAACCTTTGGAGATTCCCAATGGAAGTGGTAAGAGATTGCTATGGATTTTGTAGTGGGATTGCCAAGGACGAGAGTAAATCACGACGCTATTTGGGTAATCATTGACAGATTGACTAAGTCAGCGCATTTTCTTCCGATCAATGAAAGATATTCGTTGGAAAAGCTAGTTAAGTTATATTTGGATGAAATAGTTACCAAACATGGAGTGCCTGTGTCTATAGTGTCAGATCGAGACCCGAGATTTAATTCCAGGTTCTGGACTAAATTCCAAGAGTGCCTAGGAACAAAGTTGAATATGAGTACCGCCTATCATCCTCAGACGGACGGCCAAAGTGAAAGAATGATTCAGACTATAAAGGATGTGTTGAGAGTCTGTGTTTTGGATTTTAAAGGTAATTGGGATGAACACCTACCTTTGATTGAGTTCTCGTATAATAACAGTTACCATGCCAGTATCGGGATGCCACCTTACGAAGCTTTGTATAGACGTAAGTGTAGATCACCGTTGTATTGGGATGAGGTAGGAGAAAAGAAAGTGTTAGGTCCTGAGTTGGTTCAGCAAACCAGAGACGCCATAGTGTTGATTCGGAAAAGGTTAGAAGCAACCCAAGATAGACTAAAGAAAGTTTGCAGATTTGCATAGGAAATATATGGACTTCGAGATAGGAGCTCTGGTGTTACTAAAAGTATCACCTTGGAAAGGGTTACTATGATTTGGTCAGAAGGGTAAACTTAGCCCTAGATTTATAGGACCCTTTGAGGTTTTGAAGAAAGTGGGGAAGGTTGCTTATGAGATATCGTTACCACCGCAGTGGCAACACATTCATAATGTGTTCCACGTATCTATGTTGAAGCCCTATATCCCTAGTTCGAATCAAGTCATAGAATATGAATCGATTGAGCTTTAGCCAGATTTGTCCTATATTGAACAACCGATTCAAATTTTAGACCGTAAAGAGCGAGTCCTTAGAAATAAGTCGATTCCTGTAGTGAAAGTTTTGTGGAGAAATCCTCAAGTAGAAGAGTCTACTTGGGAATTAGAGTCAGACATACTTGATAAATATCTTCATCTGTATAGTTAAGTCAGATTTCGGGGATATAATATTTTTAAGGGGAAAGGATATAGGGACTCGTGTATTTTTCTTTTTATTTTAATATTTAAAAGTGTAATAAAGATTTGAATAATTAAATAAAGGTGTGTATTGGTTTTTGGCAGCAGTTATTGATTGTTATTTAATTATTTATGATCTGTTGATATGTGGGATTTAATTGTGTGATTTATTAGTGAGTTATATGATTTTATTTGGCTTGTAAAAGTGATTTTATTGTAGTTTTAATTCCATAAATACTTGGATTATTTCTAAAATTGGTTTTATAATTTTATAATTTTAATAATTATTTTTAGGACTTTATCAAATTGAGAAATCAATATTTCATTAATTATGCATTTTTAAATGATTTTCTGAGTGTGTTTGATGGTAAAATCCATATTTAATTATGAGAATTTCCAAAAATCATGAAACTTATATTTTATTAAGTTCGTATTATTCTGAGAATTTTAAAATTATTTTGGAAATTTTCGGAAATCATTTCACCCGCGCGTTGTTTCGTTATTGGTTAAAATCGGGTATAAAGTGCACCTTAAAAAGTATTTTTAAAATTGCGAAACTTATATCTTTATTAAGTTCGGAATATTTGTAACATCTTAAGATTATTTTGGCAATATTTTGACTAATATTTATTTTCGAATTGTACCCTTAAAAATAGATTAAAATGACGTGTAGGGCTTGCAATCAGTCAAAATAAAAATAAAACGACACGTATCCAACAAAGTTGGACACGTGCCGTGCGTTGGTTGTTTCAGGAGAGTGAGTAAGCAATTGAAGGGGGAGATAAACATCAATTTCCTTTGGTCTCTCGGCTGTGCTCTCAATTGTCTCTCTTTCTCTCTTCTTGCTCTTCTGTTATCTCTCATTTTTCTTTCTTTTTTTGCCCGTCTTCTTCCTTCCTTCTTCGGCTGTTCTTGCCCTGTGCTTTACCGCCGTTTTCCGGCTTATCTTCCGGTGAGCCTCCGCTGTTTCTCAGTTTGGCTTGGTTCTATTTTTGTTCAGTTGATATGCATATGTATACTTGTGTATATGTGTGTGCTATGTGTATACTTGTGTGTGTGTGTTGTGTGTGCAACTGTGTTATGTGTGTGTGGGCGGCGCGTGGCCGTGTGTGCTGCGGGTGCTGCTCTGTGGTGTTTCTCAGTTGGGTTGCTCAGCTGGGCATCTCAGTTGGGCTGGTGGTTTGGGCCTTGTTGGGTCGTTTATGTTCTGTTGGTTTGGATTATTACAAATTTTTAATTTTAATTCCTTTTATTGCAGGGAATTATTGATTAACATTCATGATATTGATTATTCGTGCTGGAAATGATTTTTGAAATAATTGGTAGAAAACTTACCTCAAATTCTGATCAGATCTTAATATAGCCTTTTTGACCCACTAAATGACGTTTTCTTGGAAAACACAAAGCACTAAAGTTGTAGAGAACGAAAAGATCTTTCCAAAAAGTCCAGAATCAACAAATTCTGACTTACAATGAATTTTCTATGAATTTACAAGACTGCTGATTTTTGCTGAGAAGAGCCCTATTAATTTTAATACAAAAAGCGAGAAAGACGAATATGATTTATTTATAATGATATAAAACCCTATATCTTAATCTATAAGTTATCCATATTAGAATCTGATCCAAATTTTAGGCTCATTAGTCTAATTCAATTTTAAATCCTAATCTTTATCTATTTTAAATACTTTTTATTCTATTATTAATATAATTCTAACAATTACGGGATATTACAACTTTCCTGGGTATCTCGAAGTGAAGGACGTTCTAGGTTCCGCTCGAAAATCTATAATCATAAACAAAATTCGTTTCGTTAGGTCCCGTTCTTAATTTACGGCGACTGGCACTCATGTGCTACTTATTATGCACCCTCTCAATTTATATTTACCTTATCATTTCTTTAAGTCCTTATTCACACTACAGGTCATTTCCTTTTTCGAAGTGTCTTAAGTCCGTTTTCATTTTTCCTCGTCGCCTCCGCTTATGGATTCTACGGTTTTCTAATCGCGCGGTCTCGGCTCCGATATTTTTATAAATCAAAAAGTCATTATTTTCATCTGAAATTTTTATGAAAGTTAGGAAACTAAATTTACTACTCTATGTAAAAATTTCATGATTTATGAACCTTTTTAAGTCGATCCTTTTTATTATCAAAGTTCGTAATTCGTAGTAGTTTTTGTCGCACAAATCACTTTTAGTAAAACGGCCATAACTTTTGATCCGTAAATCGGAATCACGCAATTCAAGTGCCTAAACGATCCTTATAACAGTTTTCTATCATAATCAAGTGTTATTTTTCAAGAAAATGCAGTTTAAATCTCCGGGAATTTCTGCAGAAACGTAAAGTAATGTTTTGTTCATTTTAGCGAGATTACAATTAAGATCCGAGTTTCGTTTATGCTTTAAATCTTTATACTACCACCAACAATCAACATATCATCATCACCACACTAAATCCTCATAGGAACATCATGTTATTGAGATAAAAACAATCAACCTTAAATCTACTTAGCTAAACATCAAGATTACAACAATACTTTCACCAAAACTAGGTTTACAACTATATCTAAAAGAATCTTGAACTTAAACCTTAAGTAAGGATGGGTCAAAGATTTATACCTTTCTGGAGAGCTTGAGATGTGTTATTGACGATGGTGAAGTCTTGAGAGTGCTTAGTAGGGTTTTTGGAACCTAAAACAACCATTAAAATCAAGAAACCAAATAAAAGTTACTATTCATACTATTCACTATCATCTCTTTTGAATTTATTTCACTCATCAAACCTTGATAAAAAGAGCTCAAAGATTTATCTTACCTTAGTTTAGGTGGTATGAAGCTTGAGAATTAATGGGGGAATTTTTCCATGGCTAGAGCTTGGTGATTTGAAATTGAATTCTTTATTTTTGGGAAGGGGCCGAATGAAATTGTTCTTGGGAGAGAGAGAGGATTTTTGTGTTTGCTTCTTGGTTGCTTCTTGCAATAATTCTTGTGATATCTTGTATTTGATTGTTATTCTCTAGTATATATCATAGGATTTATTTTTGTTTTCAAATCTTTAGACAAAACTAGCTAGGCTTTTCTAGTTTACAAGCTAAGCTAGTTAGTTTAGCCATTTAGCTTACTATTCTCTTAGCCCTAGTTGATCATCCTGCTTCCTTAGCTCACTATTTAATAAAGTAACCATGGTTACTTTTCTACCATGGTTAGTTACTGCGTTACGTTTATTTAATCATTTACGCATTCGTTCGGTCGCTTAAACATTTTCGTAATAATTTCTCGTAAACGGTTCGCGACGTAAATCCATTCGTATTTATTCCTTATGTTTTGAATTATCGTACTTGGATATAAATCCGTAGGGTTTTGAATTTGTAATTATATTGTGATCCTCGTAATCCTCGATGATTCGTAAATATGGTCATTTTTCAAAGTTCATTTTCTTCGAAAACTAATAGCATTTACATACACTCATTTGGTACGTATAATCATAATATCAACTTTGAAACTCATTTTCTTATGCATTACATAGTGTGGGCTAAAATGTTTTTCCTCGTCTGTCAGAGTTACTATTCATTAAACGCTTTTACAAAGTCTCAAAAATTCGAGTTATTACATGAAGCCATCAGAATTTTCTTAGCCTATGCAGCCCATGCCAATTTTAAAGTCTATCAAATGGATGTCAAAAGTGCCTTTATGAATGGAAATTTGGAGGAGAAAGTCTATGTCAGTTAACCTCCTGATTTTAAAGATCCAGATTTTCCAGAATATGTCTACTACCTTTTGAAAGCACTTTATGGATTGAAGCAAGCACCTAGAGCCTGGTATGATACTTTGTCAAAGTTTCTCTTAGAAAATCACTTCACAAGAGGTACTGTTGACAAAACTTTATTCTTTAGAAATGTTAATGGCTCTAGTATACTTGTTCAAATTTATGTAGATGATATTATATTTGGCTCTATAGATGAAAAACTTTACAAAAAGTTTGCCAAATTGATGCAAAAGTAAGTATGAAATGAGCATGATGGGAGAACTAACTTACTTTCTTGGTTTACAAGTTAAGCAAGTTAGTGATGGAATATTCATTAGTCAAACCAAATACATTTATGATCTTCTAAAGAAGTTTGATCTAATGGATTCCACATCTGCAAAAACTCCCATGGCCACTGCAACTAAGCTTAAATTAAACACTACTGAAAAGTCTGTGGATATTTCAAGCTATAGAGGCATGGTTGGCTCACTTTTGTACTTAACAACTAGTAGGCCAGATATAATATTTGCTACTTGTCTTTGTGCTAGATTTCAGGCTGATCCTAGAGAATCTCACTTAGTAGCTATTAAGAGAATTTTCAGATACCTCAAGGGAACACCAAAACTTGGTATTTGGTACCCTAGAGATTCTGGTTTTGATCTAAATGGTTATTCAGATGCAGATTATGCAGGTGGTAAAATTGATAGAAAAAGTACAACAGGAACCTGTCAATTTCTAGGAAACAAGCTTGTGTCCTCGTTCAGTAAAAAGCAAAATTCAGTTTTTACTTCTACAGCTGAAGCTGAATATATTGCTACTGGAAGTTGTTGTGCACATATTTTATGGATGAAGAATCAATTGTTGGACTATGGTCTGCAAGTGGACAAAATTCCTATTTTCTGTGATAACACAAGTACAATTGCCAACACTGAAAATCCAGTACAACATTCATGAACAAAGCACATAGACATCAAGTACCACTTCATTAGGGAACATGTGATGAATGGTACTGTGGAACTTCATTTTGTTCCAAGTGAAAAGCAGCTTGCAGATATCTTTACCAAGCCACTTGATGAATCCACCTTTTCTAGGCTGGTAAGTGAGTTAGGTATGCTTAATTATTCTTGAATCCTTTCTGATAATTTTGCAAGCTATGATGCAGCCAGAAACTTAATTGATTTTTCTGTTTTAGATGAAATTTTGGCCAAGTCAAAATTTACATCTCGACAGATGCTCATTATCCCTCGAGTTTGATCATCCGTCAAAATAGAATATCTGAATAAAAATCAATTACTTTTATGGATTATTTTTACCCGATGGATAACTGTTTTATCCTCATCCGTCGAATTGTCTACATCTTAGCCGTTAAAAGTACTGAAAATTATCCATCGGATATACTTACTGTCTGTAAGTATATCATGACAGATAATTGACATAATTTTGATAGTTTATTTTATTTTAAATGGCTATTTTAGGCTATTTTGATTAGTTACTTTATTTTACTTTATTACTTTTGATAGTTTATTTCTGAGATAGTATAAAAGCAAAATTCATTTTCATTCTTTTCTTTTATCATTCTCAAATCAAATTTCTCTAGCTCTCTTCTTCTCTAAAGCAAATACTCTCCCTCTCTGCAAATTTCCTCACTTAACAATGGCACCAGTAGTCAAAATCATGTCTCAGTTTGGATTCATCTATAAGAAAAACAATTTCGTAGCTCTTGTGAACAAAGAGATTTCGGCTTCTGAAGATTTTCATAAAATGATGGACTTTATGAAGGGTTGCAAACTCAGTTATGCTAGGCTGGAATCACCCACAATTACTGTGAAGTTATGGAGGAGATATGGACAACTGCTATGTACCAGTTTACTAACAAAACCATAACTTTCACTCTTAAAGGTAAGCAATTCTGCATAAACAGTGACACAATTCAAGCTTGCTTTAAATTCCTGAGAACACTACTACTGAACCACACACAGATGTTAATTTAGTCACCATGCTTAATTCTATTGGCTATGCTCTTCCTACCACTAAGCTAAGTGAGATTAGAAGGCTAGGTCTTAGAAAAGAATGGAGTTATTTATGTGATGTAGTTACCGAGGTATTTTAATATGTGCCCAAATTTTCATCAATCTGCATATCTGTGCCCAAATTTTCATCAATCTGCACAGAGTCTACAATAGTCTCCACTCCAAACTCATTCATTTCTTATATTCCGATGGATATTGTTCATCCGTCGGTTAGTGATTGTATCCCGACGGATGTGCCTAATAGCAGTCATCCGTTGGCTAACCTAACGACTACCCTGATGGATGTTTCTCATCCGTCGATACTCAGTACACACACTGAAATTTCAACAATTGTTACAAGTGAAGATGAGTTAGTAGTAGTATAATCACTCTTAGGACTGAGGGAAGGGAGTGAAATGAGTGAGAGGCTGGGTTGCTCCCAGGCAAAAGGAGAAGAAAGGAGAAAAATGCAAGCTATTTCTTTCAGCCTGGCAAAAGAGAGTGAGAGGAGTTCCACCTTAGTAGGTGAAGGTGAGGGATGGTGAGCCAAGGGGAGCCATTGATGAAACAAAAGAGAGAACTTGAGAGAAATACAGGTACAAGAGTCATAAGGATGGAAACCATTGCTAGTGAGTCAATGGATGTTAGTGAAGCAGAAAAAGAGAGACTATTTTAGAAAGAATATCAAGCTGTTATAGATTCTATCTTTTTGGATGCTGAGACATTTACTCATCCTGTTCTAGCTTATCAAACTCTAGCTGGACAGGGCAATGATGATGCTGAGAGGATGCTGAACCTGGTGCATACAACTGCCTCAATGCAAATGGCAAAGGATGCCATCACTGCTATGCCATCCACAACTGGTAGTGAGTTTGAATTGGATGAAGACTCTTTTAGGGATGATGGTGAGGATGATGAGAATGACATCATGAGCATAGGGGGAGATGCATATATTCCTTCATGGATGCTAACCAAAGAATGTTCATATTCACATCTCTAATCCACTTTATTCAAGCTTATTCATTACACCCAAATAGCTATTCAAGCCTCTACAAGCGCCAACACAAGAAGGGTACTCACATCACATCTTGAAGCTCTATAATTGCATAAAATTCAGGCTCTCCAACACAGTCAAAATGTGGATGAACTTTAGCAAGAAATTTCAGATGTCAAACAGGATTTTGTAGCAAGATTGGATGCTAGACTTTCTAGAACCACCATGACTGAGATAGCTCAGAAATTGAGAAAAGAAGCTGATTTGAACAGGAAAGTTGAGACCATGGACTCTAGACTGACAAATGTACAGAAGTCAGTGGCCAAGATAATTGCCAATCAGGAAGCTCAGACTGCTCTGCTCCAATAGTTGGTGGCTGCACAACTCCCTACTTCTCATCAACTTGATGTTAACAAAAAGGGGGAGAAAGATTCACTCATCCCAGTTAGTCAAGGGGACTGATCAAGTGAAGGGGAGAAACTTCTCAACATCCAAGTCGGTAAAGTAATTGTGCCAATAATTGCTTTCACTAAGCCACCATCTATGGATATCATTGATCTCATCAAACTAGCAGCAGTAAAACTGGAATCAAATGATAAACTGAAAAAGATTGATGTAGCAGCAGCTGAGAAGGAGCTGGGTGAAAAATGGAAGAAGATTGATGCAAATATTCAGAAGAACTTTGGTCAGCTACAGAAACCAGACAAGACTTTTTATCACCATTCTCAAGTCAAGCAAATCTAAGTGAATGAAATGAGTCTATTCAGCTTGGAAAAAGGCCAAACTTTATGCATCAAGTCTCCAAATGCCAATCTGATTTTGAAACCTAAAAGGAACTATCCAAAGTCATCATACAAGAATCCCTTGGATCTCATGTTTGAGACTCCAAAACGAGATGAAAAGAAGCTGTTGGCAAGGTCCATAGCATTTTACAAAGATTCATCTGATTCAGTACAAAGAAGAGAATTGCCAAGATCTACAGGAATGGTAAGAAAATCTGTGTGGTGGCTGGACACCCTCAGTTTGTAGAAGCTAAGAAGTAAGAAAAAGAAAGGATCAAGCAAGAAAAGAAGCATGCTACTTTAGATGCAAAGAAGCTCAAACAAAAGAAGAAGCAAGCTGCTATCTTGGCCAAACTTCAAGCTGTCAAATCTACAACTGAGATTTCTGAAAAATCAACTGTGGAAACTGAAACTCAAGATCAGAAAATACAAAATGAACCTCAACAGAAAGGAAATTTAGATACAAACTTCACTCTAAAGAAAATTAGGACTTCAGTGATGAGAAAATGGAAGACTTCATTCCCAAACAGTCTACAACTTCAACTCAAACATCCAAGCTCTCAGTGGTACATGAGGAATTCAAGGTAGATCCAACAAAGAATTTTCATGGTGAGCCTATAACTCCCAAGGATGAGCCAATAGACTGGGAAAGTTTGCCAATTCCTGAACTCAATTTACCTATCTTCAACAAGCCAAAGAAAACCAAGACTAGAGCTATCAAGAAAGTCAAGCCTGTGACTCTCAGAACCAAGATCCTAACCAAATCTAAACCTGTAGTCAACAAGGGAGATCTTTTATATATCTGTGACATTAAGGAATTTTCAGATATAAACCTCAACTTGGATGAATTGGAATAAGTAAGAGGGATTCATGCTTATAGACATCTACCTGAAAGACTGGTGTTTAAGTACAAGGGAGGGAGAGAAATCACATGGCCACTTCACAGGATTCTTCAGGAAAGCTATTCTGTACTGATAAAGATCTTCTCATCTTTCAAGAAAAACTTTGGTTTCAATATAACTGCAAGGAAATTGGTCCTAAAGAAGATAGAAGATCTAAGGAGTGATAAAGCCAATAATGCACTTCCAAAACTCTAACAATTCCCTTCACAGGAAGTAGAGTGCATTTGAAGCCTTATTGGCTAATGGAATTCATGGATGATAAGGGAGTTAAAAGATTCTTCAGACTGGATGACCAATTGAGTATCTCTAGAAATGAGACTCTATTGGAACTGTAAGGAAAGCTGGATCTATCTGAAACTAATGAACTTGAATTCACAGAAAACTCCAGAATCAAATAGAAGAAAATGACGGGAAGCTTGGAAAGAAATCCAGACAATCAAGGAAATAAAAATTATCAGCTCAGACTAGAGGAGCACCTTGATAATGATTGTGAGAATTCTTTGTGCACTTTACTTTGTTCAATTTTCAATAAATTTGTAGCACTTATCAGTTTTATATACTATCTTTTAATCTGTATATTTAGGGTGTTTTGTTATTATCAAGTTTCTCTTAATTTATGGCCACAATTCTAGTACACATAAATTGGGGGATATTGTTAGGAATATGTTGTGAACTTGATGATAAGTTAAACAAAACACCTTAGTAGATTTGACTTAGTAAATTTTGTAGCTCTCGACGGATGATCTAATATAGTCCTGACGGATGAACTTTATAGTCCTGACGGATGACAATTTGACATCCATCGAGAGTGTAGCTTATGTTACAAATAAGTACTGTAGCACATTTCTGCAGATAACATGTTTTAGTCTAGTAGATTTTGTAGGGTTCTCTAAGTCATGTTGACTACTAGATTGATATGCAGAATAGGTTGACTAATTGTAAATATGTGATGTCTTGTAATTATGTATAAGTGAAATAGAGTCAAGTGACAGATTGACTCCCGACGGATGATCTACAAGACTCCCAACGGATAATCAACAAGACTCCCGACAGATGACCAACATAGTCCCGACAGATGATCAAATTCAAAATAGCTGTTGATAGTGACAACACAGTCACATGCGTCGGGTGTTTGCAAAAGGAATGTGGCAGCCTGTTAAGCAGGATTTTGAGAACAAAGAAGCATTACCATTTTCAGGCAAACGTGAAGATTTTTAAAGATGTTGGAATAGAGTAGTGAAGCAGCATGAAGTTAGACTAGATACATTTTGTTTTATTATCTTGTCTTACTATCATGTAACTTGGTGATATATAAACCAAGAGTAGCCAGTAGAACAATCAACTAAGCAAGCTTATTTTCATAGAAACATATCAAGCTGTATTCTGTAAGAATTTCTAAATAGTTTTGTTTGTTCAACTTGTAAAGCAGCTGTGAGCTATTCAAAGCTTCACAGAGTTCTCAATCTAATATATATATATATATATATATATATATATATCAGGTGGATACTTTCAAATCCAGCAGAAAGTTTTAAAGCTTGTGTTTTATTACTTAGTGTTTTGAATTCTTTTACTCTTTCATTCCGCACTACTGCAAATCTAACACTGTTATATATATTAAGTTAGAACAATTTTAAAATCTTAAAAAGTAGCCAGAATTACATTCAACCCCCCTTCAAAGGTCGGTGACTCCGTTGGCAACCCAAAACCTACCCTTCGATCTAGTTTTTCACACCAAATCAATCCTTATAACTCCCACAATCTATAATCATCACAATCAACAACAAAACATCACTCAAACCCATAATCCGGTCAATTTCTGATCCCGACTTTGAAGTTTCCAGCCAACTCCCGAAATTAGCCAATACCGAACCAAACTTAACGTATTATAGGGGAAATTAAAGCTTGTGAAACATACAATCAAACCCCAGGATCACAATCAACAAACATGTCGTAAATAATCTGAAAATTTAAAATTTAAAATGAATAAAACAAAAATAAATAAAACTTTGATTGAAATGATTAATTAATCATTTGGTAAAACTATACACATGAATCGATTACAAATCACATTAGGAAGCTATTTCAATCATCCGGAATCAATCAATAACCCCTAAATAAAAAATGCCCAAATTTGAGCTCAAGAACATTCAAGAACCCTAATTTCGAATCTACCCAGAATCAAACCTCAATTTTTATATGTTATTGAACTCTATTTTTGAAGTATAATATATGAAATTGACCAGAAAAACATGCTCTACAACATGGAATCATTAAAACAATCAGATAATCACGTCTACAAAAATTCATATTTTAATCAATAAATAATTCGAATTAAAATAATTAAATAAGAAAATCACCTTGATTTCTGCATAAAAATGGTTGATTGACTCAGAAAGAACTTTTCGAGAGCTTCGATTTGATATATTGCCTTCGTTCGAGGGTTTGATTTTCAAGAACGCGGTGTTTTTAGGGTTTTCTCTGTAATTTCTATATTTTTACTGAATGATATGATTATAGGAATACATATGAAATAAGAAAAGGGCTATTTATATTTATGGAATATTGGTTCGTGTTGGATCGTATTGGATCGATAAATTAGTTACTTAGCCGCTAAGTAACTGCAAAAATGATCCGATTTGATACCTGTATTGGATAATTATTCAAACCGGGCTTCTTATAAAACACTTTATACAAAAATAATGTAATAATATTCCGTCTTGTAAGAATACGGGTTTGGTTGATTTATTGAAATGATTATTGTATCGAAAATCTTGCGCCGGGCCGCGCACGGGTCAAACCTGTAATCTGGATCGCAAAAGGCAAAACACGGAAAAAGTCCGGAATTATCAGATTAGGTTAGGAAGGAGTTTTCAGAAGAGTTTCGGGTTGTAAAAACGTAAAAACAGTTGGGGTTGGACGATTCCCGACTTAATAAAATAATTTTGTAAGTTCTCAGAAAATAATTAATAAAATTCATAAGTTAATATAAAATCATATAACATTCCAAAAATTTCCAAGAAAATATCATAATTATCTATATTTTATCCTGGACATAATAAAATTAACGTACTTATACTTTACCACATATAAACATTCACATATCAACACCAATCATCAGATAATTTACCAAAAATCACATAATAATCACTTAATATTTATTTATTGATAAAAATAATTATACGATATTTCCCGGATATTACATCCTTCCCCCTTAAAAGGATTATGTCCTCAGAATCACACTAAGGATCAGATAATGATACATTCAAGTATCTCACTTTCATTTTCTCAAGTGAATCTTTCAACCTTATAACTTTTCATAAACTTTATCTTGCAACATCAATCATTACTCAATAGCCTCTTGCTGACATCATATTCTATTAGTTGCTCATATAACTCAACTCAAGCCTCCATTATATATATATAATGGAGCTAGATTACTCTTCCTAAATATACGCATATAAACACCCTATGAATCTGCTATACGGGTGGCGGTGAAGCCAACTCACTTCCACTTATCCTGCCTATTTTATTATCTCAAAAGGACCAGCATACCGTATATTAATTCTCTTTTCTTTCTAATTCTAGTAATTTGTGCTCTTGAACGTTTCCAATAGTTACTGGTTGTTGAACCTCATTCCCACATGTCTTTTTGTTCAATTATCCTAGTTGGTAATCGTTCTGATCGCATTCGAGGCTCTTTAATCGTTCCCTTAATCTTCTTGTCCATCTGCGAATGATATACTGAAACCATGGCGTATTCGATCCCTAACATTTTCGAAATTGCTCCCAAATTAAGAATTAGCGAGAAAATCTCGACTGGATATGATTAACGCACCAACTTATCATCATACCTTAATTTTGTTGAATCACAATCAAGTAGAGAAAATTTACTACCCTAGGGGTATCACTTGCATATTCTAACCCATATTATCATTTATTTTGGTTCTAAGGAGTTTTCATACGAAACTAATTGCAATGTTCTCCCTTGGCGTCCAGTTACAAATAACGTCTATTCTTTTCCCTTATGTCATATTATCAGAAAGTCGTTTTGTATCATATTCTCGGAGTAACCTAAATTTCCCGAGTTACCACGATTTAACCAACCCCTATTTCTTACTTCTGCCTTATTTATGCCTATCTATTCATGAATGGTATAACTTATTTTGGTTCAGCACGGTTCATAGCGTTTCCCACATCTCTGCCAACATATTAATCAAATCGATTAATTATAATTTATACTTGAATCTGGTAACAAGCTACTATCTTCTTGAAGCAATAGCACACTTATTTCCTCGAATAACGTATTCAACAATAAAAGGATAATCAGGTTTGGTTAACCTATTCCTAGCAATTCAAATAATGCTTTCTTCATCTCTGGTTTTCAAGTGATTTTACTATAACATCTCTTAACGAACTTTATTATTCATTTTGACATCATTACACTATCATACTCATTCCTTGTTGCTGGTTTTGGTTCTTCAGTAAATTTGACATTTACTTACATGCCCATCCATATCTGTTCTTATGCCATGCCCACCAATATCCTCGTTTAATCTTCCCTGTTTACGCGCATTCTTTGAATGGAATTCCTATCTCCAATTATTGGCGTTTCACTTCATTCTCATATCAGTTCTGGCACAACTGATGTTCACAACTTGCTTATATCCTGGACCATTTTATAAAATTTCTTTATCATCCTTTTGATTCCACTTCTTTTCTTAATTAGTTCTCCATTCTCATCATTCATTATCTCTTGTAAATATAATGGATCTCTCTTTCTTGAGAATACTAGTCTGTTCATTATTAGATAAGCCATTTCTGGAATTAACACTGGAATGAAGGCTTTTATTTATAATATTTAAATTCTTACTAACAGAATTATCAAAATTCATCAATAGCTATTTTCTTAGCCTCACTTAAATCATCACTGATCGCACACCTTTTCTTCTAATTAACTTTCACTATTCCTTATCTTATATTTAGCTCTCTCGAATCAGAAATATGCTTCTAATTATTGGGGTTTGCGTAAATTTATGTATTCTTTCCTACATTACCTACACTTCCTTTTTCTTTAGTTCACAGGTGGACACTGACAGTCTTTGTCAGACCTCAGGTACTTGGATTCGCGAGTTTTCCATTATTTCACAGTAACTTTTATTAAATCATCATTCGATATGGGTATACACCCAAGTCCTTCCTGGAACACTATTATAGATGATAAAATCTCTTTGCTCTATCTTGAACCTTCAGTTGTTGAAAATGTTCTTCTCACTAGCATGTACCAATAATTTTCATTTTTCTCTTGTGTATCGAAAATGGCATATTCATCTAGATAAAATCTCGTACGAGCTTGCAGTAACATCGTGCTAATTCTACTAGACATCCGTTTTCTACTAAAATCTTTACTTCCTCTAAATTCTTAATGTCCTTGATCTCGGATCTGAAAATCTTGTCAGAATTTGACTTAATCTAATTGGAATCAATTTCCAGTCAACTAACAATTAGTTGATAAAGTTAATCAATTAACTCTTTTAATTGATCAAATAAACCAAGCGATGACTAGCTAAATGTAACCAAAGACCAATTACATAAAGTCGGTTTGGTCATAATAACCTTTTTCAAGAACCGAGATCGCAATCATTTGGAGTACTAGTGAGAATCTCAATAACATATGAAAGTACACTTCTTATCCTTAAAAGTAGGGTAATTTCTGAAAATTTGGGCAACACTTCCCCTATATCATCAACTACCAGTCAGACTCAAGCCGACATCATCAATCAACCAAAGCATCCACAATCATATCCATCCACTTCCATCAACCAAATTCATCAATTCAACATAATTCAGAATATATCACGCTGATGACCACATATACTACTAACCTGACATAGCATGCATTGCTTTTAATTGGACTAAGGTTTTAACCAACAATGATTTATAATCATACCTTTCCTCAGTTCTTTCAGAATATTATAAAATATTACTAATAAGCTTAAGGTTATCTTGTTGTTTCTCAAAAACTTTATTCCGTGATTCTTTTTAACTTTCCTTTAAATCCAAGCTTTTAAATTAATTATTCATATTACTTATACTTGTTCATAAATCCATCTCAAGGATATCTTTTAATCTTATTTCTTACCATTACTATTGGTGTGTAGTTAACCTTAAGAATTATGCCGTATCCTTCAACTAGGCACATCAACCCTTTATCTTTGATGATATACACTTATTTTCATTAATTAAATCTTTGTATCTTTTAACAACCATGCCTGGTCTCAATTCACAATCTAGTGGAAACTCAATTAGTTTTAGAACATTACTTCTTAAAAGATTTCACAGCCAAATCACCATTCCTTCATTTCCACTTATGTTCCCGTATCGAACTTTCGTTGGTGGCTCAGTTAGGGGTATTAAATTTACCATACTCATTTATTCAAGTTAGAGAACCCAACAATTCCTTGAAAATCACATTCAAAATTTGTTCGCAATTAAGATTTCTTCGATCTTGGATCTTCATGGCAAGTATCTTCCCGCGATAAAAGGATGCTTCACGTATTAATTGCTTGTCTGAGTCATTGTTAGGAATTCTTTGATCTTCGGTTGTCGTCCCGCCACTCGTTCGCTTTGTCTGATGTACACAGCTTTTATTCCTTATTTTACAGTTAATTTACTTATTACTATTCGCTAACTATTCAGCTCACGTCAAAATCTTCTGACTTGAAGTGTATCGTGTTCATGTAATTTACCGTACTGATGAAATCCTCGTAACACGAACAATTGTTTGATTTATTGTCTTTGTAAGTACCATGTTGTCGGTGTAACCATTCTTCCTCATCCGCAGATGTCCACCACTTATCGGCTTACGATCATATATATGTTCGACCTATAATTCCACCTGCTACACGGGACTATTCCACTTTTTCTAAAATCTTCAAAGAATAGGCTTTGCACAAGAAGAGAGTTTTGTGAATATTATTTTGATTGAATTGGGTAAGGAATAACAATGCAACAAAATAATTAGCAGAATCTGTACGTCAATAAATTGAAGGAAGAAGAATGAGTGAAGATTTAAATATGAATGATACAACCATATTCGTACCCAAGATGGCCAGTCTTTCATAATATATGGCATACAACACATGATTAGGTGGCGTCCCACCAGACTCTTCGTCATTCCGAAAAAGCGTCACATCACAACATTGTTTGTCTCAATCAGGAAATAATATTTTCAGAAGAGAAATAATTCAAAAGGAATAATAAATTTTCTTTCGTTCTTGCCTCATATAATTTATTAATAAAAGAAGCTCGTACGTATTCAATAATCAAGAAGAACATATGCTATCGTATTAGAGAAAAGAATGACATTGTCGGTCACCGTCCACGCTTCACTTACATATGCCTTCAGGAATCATTCGAATAAGAAATTTGCAACTTCGGTCACATCATAACTTCGGAATGTCATCTGGAAATGCCTTCACATTAAATACTTTAATAATTTGATTATAATCGCGTCCTTATGAAATTTATAATCACTGATTCCGATCTCATTTATGCTGCGTAGAATAACCATCGATCACACACTACCTCAACTTTGCCGATAGAAATACGATTCTTTTTCAATCGTCTGGAAGATTCCTCCATTTTTTTCAATCATCCTCGAGCTTCTTTTGGGTCAACGAACCCATTTTAAACTTTAATAATTTCATAACTTGGACAGATAATGTTTCTGCACGTTGATTCAATTATTGATACTATTAGACAAGGTTTGCACTCTTCTTTCGAGAAAATTTTAAACTTCTCCGTATTAGCGGCTCTACTTGGCCCTCTGAATTACGATACTGAGTTCGATCAAATATTCTTTCGGGTAATCTAATGCTTATAACAACAAGAACTCAAGTAGTAATTTGACAACCAAAATTTTAAAACTCATTTTGTGTAAAGATCTTTTAGAAATTATGTTAAGAAAGCCTTTTTTCATAAACTTGTTTTAAAATTTTGAAAATCAAACATCTGGTCGTCCTTACTATATGAGTTGGTTGTTGTTCTCTTCGATCACAACAAGGTACCTATTTGAGGAAATGACCACCTAAGGGTTCATTTGCTTCAATATCTCTTCCGCTTTTTATTGAATCCATTTCACCTTCACTAGTCACTGAGAACTTCATTTACCGCTATATACTACTTCATTCGTAACTCTAACTCCAATGCTGACATCTGGTACTATCTTTGATATTTTCATCATAGTCCTTGATGTCGTAGTTACAACCGATTGACGCAATCCGACATTCTGTCCGTACATAAGGTCGTGTCTTCCTGTTAACCTTAAATATAACTAATAAGGTCGATATGTCGATCCTTGCGCGGCGCCCAAAAAGTGATAAGGAGCTCCTTGCTACAGTGGTGCCTTTAAACTTGCGACGTTGGCTCTTTGTTGGCTTCAATCAACTCGTTGCCTCTAGCCTGGAGCTTAACCTTACTATGCAATTCTAAGTTGGCTCATACTAGAATTTTTCTATCTTCCTTATACAAAATTATCACAGAATTCAATCGCATTTTCCTTTAAAACCATATAAAAAGCAGGGTAATTTACCCAATCTCCGTCGAGCTGTCGATTCTTCACAACTATTGGATCTGGGAACTCAATATACCTATAGCATTAATATATATTCACCTTCCACTTATGTTAACAATATTTTATCTTACTAATCCATATCAGATCCGCTAATCTTAATTCACCCTCAACTCGAACTCAAAATGAGTATACTTAGGGTCTTCCTTATCTTATATGACCTGTCAATCTTATCTTACTTCTACATATTCTTATTTCAGAGACCAATAACCTGTAGCTCTGATACCAACTGTGACATCCCCAAATCCTGGGGTCAAGATTGGGTGTCACTAAACAACTTTAAACAATATAAACCTATATATTAAAACAAATATACGGATAACCCCTCATTATCCCGGATCGCATAAAGGTTATGGTATGAAACAAGAATCTAACCTTCTACAATTACAATATCTAAATACAATTTTATTACCTCTTTACTAACTTCCTCGTATTGATCACTCTAACACCTCCAAATCCCCTTCAGCTGGAATCTCTTCACCTTTGCTGTCTATTGAAAGCTATTCACTTTTGCCCTCATTTGATACTGAAAGAAATAGGGTTTCACAAAGCAAGAGTCGGCCAAAGTTTCCCAACAAGTATCATAAATGGTTTCCAGGTATCAGATCAAAGAAACTTCTGGAAATGATTGTTAAATGATTTCAAAACATCTTTATTTATTTAAAATAGTTGAGCGAACAAAACATCGACCCTCATTGGCCTTTAATCATAAATCACATTTTTCTATAAAAGAACAGTGAACGTTTCAATGTTTCATCCCTTTGAATCAAATCTTTGTTTGATTTTGTAATCATAAACTATTCAAGAAGGAATGCCGTTAATGGCGATCAAAAATAAATTAGACTGGATACTAGAAACCAACATATGCACTATAACCTATTGATTAGTCTGTATATAGTGCAGATCTATACCCAATTGCATAGACCCACCAACAGATGGGGTACCCAGGCAACTATGGCCTAATAATCAAGGGTCCAACCATCCCTGGCCCTTAGGGTCCAGCTCATTCCTGGCCCTCATCATAACCATCCAGTCCGTGGAGTATTTTGATGTCAAATCACTTTGATTTTAAAACATCCCGATTCCGGGTTGGCAAATAACCCGAAATAATGGGTATTTGCTCAAGAGATCAATCGATAATCAAGGAACAAGATCAAAGAGGTACTTGCATAAATAAGAGTAATTACAGCGAAATATAAAAACATTTAACTATTCTAAACTTAAAATATGAATGAAGAAATATTTACAGTATTTTGGAAGAAAGTTTAGGAATACTTGCCTCAATTGATACCCTCTGATCTTTAACTATATGCCATATCACTCAGTCCTGATATATCTGCATTTCCATTGACAGGCCACTTGACCTTTCTTATCATTTACCATTTCAGGTTTATCTCTATTCTCACTCCACTCGTTTCATTACTATACGTAATCAGGCTTTACTTTTACAATCTCTTTCTGGCTTTGAATGCCTCGCACTATGTGTATATATCATAAAAGATTCCATTCAATTAACTGACAATATATAATTGTCTAGTCTACACGTTTGTCCTTATCATCTACCCCGATAATAACAGATATGGATTATCTTTAATTATATAAAGTTTGGACATGTTGATTCATAATACACATAACACGTACATATAGGGAACATACTCATGTTATTCATGTCACACGTAATCACATAATTCATGTAACACATAAGTTGACTAGCCAAAAGATAGGTCTCGATACTTTTAGAATTAAAATCAGGTCAAAAAGGGTAATTATTGATCAATAACCGACTCCGAATGATTCGTAAAACTCCCATTTGATATAAAAGAATTTAGGTCTCTAAAATATTTTTAATAGAAGCACAATATTTTTCTGAGTCTAGAGGCGTTCGTTTCGTATTAAACGGACGAACGGTCTATTTATTATGAATTAAATAAGAATAATTCAATTAGTAATAATATTAATTGAATTTTAAATACTTTTGTATATTTTTTTTAAAAGCTCAAAAAGATTTTTAAATTATTATTTGGCTTAATTATAAATAATTACATTTTATTTAACTATTTACTGATTAAATTAATTAATTAAATTAATTAATTAATTAAATCTATAAATAATTAACTAAAATAAATTATAAATAATTAAATCAAATTTAAAATTTTGAAAATAATACCAAAAATAATTTGCTGGAATTAATATAATTTAGTTATTTATTCTAAATAATTAAGTAAATTAAATTTTGAATTAAAATAATTTTTGGAATAAAAGAATGGATTTTTATTGAAAATAAAAAAAGAAATTCCAGAAACAGGTTCTGGATTTCCTTCATCTTCTTTCTCGGATCAAAAGGCGGCACAGGCTGGCGGCGGATGGCCGAAACCTGAAGAACAGGCCGCTGGATTCTGGAATTTCCAGAAAACGGCCAGCGCCGTTCAAAGGTCTGACGACTACGTTGGCAACCCAAAACCTACCCTTCGATCCAGTTTTTCACACCAAATCAATCCTTATAACTCCCACAATCCAGAATCATCACAATCAACAACAAAACATCACTCGAACCTAGAATCCGGTCAATTTTCGATCCCGACTTCAAAGTTTCCAGCCAACTCCAGAAATCAGCCAATACCGAACCAAACTTAACGTATTATAGGGGAAATTAAAGCTTGTGAAACATACAATCAAACCCCAGGATCAAAACAACATACATGTCGTAAATAATATGAAAAATTGAAATTAAAAATGAATAAAATAAAAACAAATAAAACTTCGATTTAAATGATTTATTAATCGTTTGGTAAAACTATACACATGAATCGATTACAAATGATATCATGAAGCTATTTCAATCATCAAAATTAATCAATAATCCCTAAATCAAAAACGCCCAAATTTGAGCTCAAGAAAATTCAAGAACCCTAATTTCGAATCTGCCCAGAATCAAACCTCAATTTTTATATGTTATTGAACTCTATTTTTAAAGTATAATATATGAAATTGACTAGAAAAACATGCTCTACAACATGGAATCATCAAAACAATCAGATAATCACGTCTGCAAAAATTCATATTTTAATCACTAAATAATTCGAATTAAAACAATTAAATAAGAAAATCACCTTGATTTCTGCATAAAAATGGTTGATTGATTCAGAAAGAACTTTTCGAGAGCTTCGATTTGATATATTGCACGCTTGAATCGGAGTTCGATAACGCCTTCGTTCGAGGGTTTGATTTTCAAGAACACAGTGTATTAAGGGTTTTCTCTGTAATATCTATATTTTTATTGACTGATTATGATTATACGAATAAAAAAGAAATAAGAAAAGGGCTATTTATATTTATGGAATATTGGTTCGTGTTGGATCAGTATTGGATCGATAAATTAGTTAATTAGCCGCTAAGTAACTGCAAAAACGATTCGATTTGATACCCGTATTGGATAATTATCCAAACCGGGACTCCTTATAAAACACTTTATACAAAAATATTGTAATAATATTCCGTCTTGTAAGAATACGGGTTTGGTTGATTTATTGAAATGATTATTGTAGCGAAAATCTTGCGCCGAGCCGCGCACGGGTCAAACCGTGATTTGGATCGCAAAAGTCAAAACACGGAAAAAGTCCGGAATTATTAGATTAGGTTAAGAAGAAGTTTTCGGAAGAGTTTCGGGTTGTAAAAACGTAAAAACGGTTGGGGTTGGACGATTCCCGGCTTAATAAAATAATTTTGTAATATCTCAGAAAATAATTAATAAAATTCATAAGTTAATATAAATCATATAATATTCCAAAAATTTCCAAGAAAATATCACAATTATCTATATTTTATCCTGGACATAATAAAATTAACATACTTATACTTTACCACATATAAACATTCACATATCAACACCAATCATCAGATAATTTACCAAAAATCATACATTAATCACATAATAATTATTTATTAATAAAAATAATTATACGATAATTCCCGGATGTTACAAATACCATGTTTAGTTATTATCATAAGGATCTTTAACATGGTTATAGAAGAACGATAATAGAGATACCAACGTGATTAGTGAGGTAGGCTTCTATGAAATATTATCGGAATAGGTACTAATGAATTCGGGAAAGACCAAGCATGTATGAATTCGAGGAATAAGATTTTCAAAAAGTGAAGGTAAGATTAGTAACAATCCCGTGTTAGCAATACTCGACGATAAAAACTGGATTTTGTGTGAAGTTTAATGATATGTCTACACAGCTTAAGGACCGTGACATAAGACGTCCTAATAATGATCTAGAATAATCGCGATAAGGTCCGCACTGACAGGGACAAATAGTTTAAATTATAAGGAAAAATTGGAATTTTTTTAGTGTATACCTAGAGTGGACACGAGGTAGAAGTTTTAGTCAAATTGATCATGGGCTATGATTGAGAAATCTATTATCATCAATAAAAGGAGGTGGCCAACACTTTAAGTAGGAAAAGATATATTGAGGATGATAAATTTCAGAACAACTGATAAAAAGGATCGTATGAATGAATTTTGAAGTTGAGACAATGTGAAGAGAACCCTTTATTACGTAACAGGAAGACTTGAAGATTCCTAAAAAGGTAAGAGGATATTAGTCATGACCGAATATAAAAGGGATGGCATTGAATAGGCAAGTAAGTACTCGACATGGTTGAAAATTAAAATGGGATGGTGAGGATCAAATATTTGGTGATTGCGACTTGTAAACTACCCGAATGGGAGTAAAAGATTATTATAATTAGATTGTGAAGGAGGATTATCAGAAACTAAGTAAGCCATCATGCTATTTGGGGATTTTGAGTTATTGGTTAAATAAGACCACCTATTGTATTATGCAAATGATAGGTCTCCACCCGACGAAATTGTAATAAACACGGAAGAGATAATGGGTGAAAGAGAGACCCTGTGGCAATTAGTACCAGGCAAGAACCCAAGATTTAATTTCACAACTGGATTATTTCCCAAAGTATTTTATGAAAAAGAACGAATAGAGGCACGATTTAGAGTTCTCAAATCGACAAGAAGGGCGAGAGAACTATCTAGACCATGAAGATACGTCTACCGGCTTGCCTTTTCTTTGGAACGGTTAGGAGAATCACCAATCGTTGACAGAAATTCGTGTAGATATACTTACCACTAGCATAAGGAAAATAATCGATGATATCCCTTACGAAGGACAACGTGGAAGAATAAAGGATGTCATTATTAGAGCTGACAGAAGGCAAAGAAGATCGTACACGCCCTTTAAAGGCCACTGATAGCAGTTCTGTTGGGTATTGAATACAATACGGGGGGGGGTGAATATGTTTTAAATAATTTTAATGGCTTTTTAAACTTTTAAGAATGGTGAACAAAGTATTATATATTAATAGAGATAATGTGCTTTAACTAGAATTATTAAAACATGCACATAAACACAATTATCTTTCAAAACTCACTTAATTTTATATTAAAATTAAGCTAGTGTTTGCTACAAATTTCTGGATTCTTAGTATATTAAAAACTCGGCTTTTCTCTTGAGAGTTACAAGAAATTTTAGATTTATTTGTTACAACAAAAAATAAAGCATCCAATGTTTACTTTATAGAACAGTAAACACTGGTTTTTACACATCATGCAATAGCATGTACTAAACCCTACTTTTGGATAACTAAATCTTTCTATTTCTGGCTTAGTGTATTTTTGCAACTCGTGCATGTCTGTGACTTTACTTTGTCAGTTAATCTTGGCCTTTGATCTTGTACTCTTCAAGCTGCTTTCGTAAACTTTTCAAATCAGTCATTAAACTTCTCTGCATTCTGTACTTGAGCTTTACATCAGTCATATAGAGAACTCAAATCTCGATAAGTATAATGACTTATCGAGATCTCTAATTACTCTATAGTTGTTTGACTTATCGGGTCTCTGAGTTCTCTATAAGAGAATTTGGCTTGTCGAGATCTCTCATCTTCATGTCTTCACTTTGGCTTATAGATATCTCTGAGTTCTCTAGTGACAAATTGACTTATGGATATCGTCAAAGATCTCTAGTGATATTTTGATTTATCAATATCTCAGATATCTCTAGTGATATTTTGACTTGTCGATATCTCAGAGTTCTCTAGTGAAGAAATGACTTGTCGATATCTCCAATCTTCATGTATTCAATTTGGCTTGTCGATATCTCTGAGTTCTCTAGTAACTTTTCTTGAATTCTCGATAAGTCATTCTGGAGTTCTCGAGTGACTTCTCTATAACACTTAATCTATGACTTGTAGACTTCTTGACTTAGAATGTTTTTCATAAAACAGATTTATTCAACTCCAAGCTTCTTCATACTTTCTCTGAGGCATGATCTTCATGATCTTCTTCTAGAGTTTATTCTTAGGCTTGAAACTGTCTACAGAAAAAAATACTCCAATCTAATCTATTTATATTTTTATAGATTTAAGTGTTAAAACACAAAATGCAAACTTAGATTACCATACAACTTACTTAGGGCTACCAATTTGACTTAGTCTTGTTATAGTACATGCATATCTTGCACAACAAGTTCCTAATAATGTCAAAGAGCAGACTGGAGTCTTTTTCTTTAAACAGTATCAAGCCTAAGAATTCTATCTGGAAGAAGATCAAGAAGATCATGCCTCAGAAGAATTATGAAGAAGCTTGGAGTTGAATAAATCTATTTTGAGAAAAATGTTCCAAGTCAAGATCTCTACAAGTCACAAATTTAGTGTTATAGAAAAGTCATTCGAGAACTCCAAATGACTTATCGAGAAGTTAGGAAAGCTATTAGAGAACTCAGAGATATCGACAAGCCAAATTGAAGACAATGAAGATTGGTGATATCGACAAGTCATTTCTTCATTAGAGAACTTAGAGTTATCGATAAGTCAAATATCATTTAAGAACTATGAGATATTGATAAGTCAAATATCATTAAAGAACTATGATATATCGACAAGTCAAATATCACTAGAGAACTATGAGTTATCGACAAGTCAATCAGTCACTAGAGAACTCAGAGATGTCTATAAGCCAAAGTGAAGACATGAAGTGGAGAAATCTCGACAAGGTAAATTTTCTTATAGAGAACTCAAAGACCTCTACAAGTCAAATCAAGTAGAGAGTAATGAGAGATCTCGATAAGCCAATATACTTATCGAGATGTCAAGTTCTCTATATAACAAACTGGAGATCTCGAGGTAAAACTCAAAGTACAAAGTGCAGATTAGTTCAATATCCAATATTAACAATCAACAAACAATTCGACCAGTAGGATTGACAAGTCTACAAAAAGCAGCTTGAAGAGTGTGCAAGATCAAGGGTGAAGATTAACTGACAAAGGAAGATCAAAGTTAACACATTATGCAAAGATATGCTAAGCCAGAAATGGAAGATATACTTTTCCTAAAATGGAATGATAAGTGACAGTTTACTAAAGTGAATAGCATGTCTTATTAAACACTATGTAAACCAGTAGTTAACTATCATATAAAGTTAACACTGGTCCTTTGTTACAAGTAACAATTTAGAGCAGAAAATCTTGTATTTTCTCTCAAGAAAGAAGCTAAGCTCTTTAGCAACAAAGAGCCTAGAAATTTTATAGCAAAACATTCTTAATTTTGATATAAAAATTAATTGAGTTTTGAAAGATTTGTGTTTACTATTATTGCTTGTTTAATTTCAGTATTAATACATCTCACTGCAAAATTTAATTCACTTTATTTCACAACCATATAAACTGTAAAGAAAAACATAAAAACACAGAAACACATTCACCCCCCTTCTGTGTGTAATTCATTACCTAACAAGTGGTATCAGAGCAAAATTTGAAAGTAAACAGATTCAAGATCTTGGAAGAATGAATACACAGAAAATCAGTAGCATCAAAATCCCTACTTTTTATAAAGCTAACTATACTCTCTGGAAGAAGAAAATGATGCTGTTTGTCAGGATGACCAATCCACTATACATCCAGATCCTAAAAAATGGGCCCTTCACTCCAATGGTTAGAGTTGAGGAATATACAGATGAGACATGGTTATCCCAGCTCATTATGCTCCTAAGGATCCTTCAGAATACACTGAGCCTGAGAAATAAAAAGTCTCGCTGGATAGTGGCTTGTAGTTAATCTTAATAGAGTCACTTGACAATGTAATGTATAACAACATTATAAATTGTGACACTGCTAAGCAGATCTGGGAAAAGATAGAGATACTGTGTGAAGGAACTAAGGAAGTTAGGTCAAATAAAAGAAGGATATTGATTTCACAGTGTGGAGGTTTTATGGCTAAGCCAAATAAAAGCATTACTGATGTGTTTGAAAGGTTTAACAAGATGATTAATGACTTACAGCTTCATGATACATATTATGAAGCTGAAGAAGTAAACTTGAAATGTTTGCTTACTCTTTCTGATCATCTGGAACAGACAATATCAGCAATTAGAGAAGGGCAGACTTGAGCAGTATAACTCTGGAAGTTCTTTATGGAATCTTAAAAACATATGAACTAGAAATGATTCAAAAAAAATCATTAAGAACTGGTCAAGGGCATGTTGTAGATGGTTCAAGTGCCCTAATTGTTAATGAAAGCCAGACCTCTAATGTTGAGCCAAGATTCCATACTCCAGTTGCCTCAACAAGTGAGCAAATAAATAATGTGTTAGGCCTCAATGATACAATAGAAGGGGGTTGAATATATTATCTACAATCAATTCGATTATAAACACAAGTATGTAACTGAAAATAAGCTTATTCAATATATCAAACTCTGTTAGAGTAGGTTTAATCTACTCTCTCAGTGATGTATGATATCACTAAGAGATGCTAGGGTTAAAATGAATAATATTCTCGTGAATGATAACATATATAATGTAAACCCTAATCTGTGTTTATATACTACACAGTTACAAGATATCTCCTAATTGATATAATATGTTCTATTTCCTAAAATACATCAATCAGAGATTATCTACTGTAGTCCTTTAGATGTACAACTCTCCAAGCATATCTTCTTTTGTTTAATCCAGATCCTCTCTTGTAAATCAGCTGCTTTTCATCCCTGAAGTGTATCCGCACTTAAGCTACTGATGTAAGTCCTGATGGCTTAAGTTCTGATAACTTCCTGTCTTCAGTACGTTCTGATTTCCAGTTAAGTTCTGATAATAAGTTCTGAAACTAAACAAATCAGATTAGACATGACATCACAAATATATCTAACACAATGATTCACAGGAACAAGTCATACTGAAATTGTAAGAAGATGAGTTCTACACCTTGGATGAAATTGATGAGCTAGATCAATCAATGGCCTACCTGGAAAGAAAATTTTCTAACATTAGAGTAAAGAAGCCAAGATTCTTCAAGGGTAAAGGACAATCATTCAACAAAGATAGCAGCTGGAAAGGAAAAGGGAAGTACACATCTGATAGCAAAAATGGTTACAAAACTGGATCTGTTGGCAGATCAAAGATAAGGTGCTTTAACTGTTGATGAGTTAGGCCATTTTGCTACAAAAAGCGTGAAACCCAAGAAAGCAAAGAAAGATAAAGCTTATCTTGAATTGGAAGCAAAGTATGAAGCTCTTATGAAGAAACAACAAAGCAAAGCTTATATTGCAGAGGGTAAAAGTTGGGATGATTCTGATAATGATGAAGATGAGGAAGTTGGAAATTATGCACTAATGGCCTTAGAGCAAAGAGAGTCATCCTCATAAAAAACACAGGTACCAACTCTTACTATCATTGATTTAAATGTAAATCAATATAAGGAAACTGTTGAAAAGATGAGCACAGAAATGTTTCACATTCATACAAGTATGGTTGCTGCTAATGAAGAAGTTAGCAGACTGACAAAGATAAATAAGAAGCTTGAAAATGAGAAACAAGAAACTGAATTATTGATAGTGGAGTTTGAAGCTGTAAAACAAAAAAATGCATATCTGAAAAACAAGCCATGTGCAAATATTTCTATTGGTCTTGATTATGATGCCTTGAACAGTAAGAAGAATATAGGTGACAAAGGAAAAGCAACAGAAAATGAAAATGTTTCAGCAGTACTGAAAAAGGTTGGTTCACCTATGTTCAAGGCATGTGAAGTTAACTTCAGTGAAGAAGAGTTGATTATCAAGCAAGAAATTGCTGATGAAGACAATGAGAAGAAAAATGCTGATGCAACTCAATCCTCCAAAGCTGAAGAGAATCTCATGAACAACCAAAGTTCCAAGACACCTGTCAAAGAAATCAAAGTTGAAGATGTAAGAAAGAAGAAGAAAAATAGAAATGGGAAAATTGGGATAAACAAAAGCTACAATTTTGCTTATGTTGCAGATGCTCCAAGAAAGAAATGTGAGAAATGTGGATCTATGAATCACCTAACTCACCTTTGCAAAAAGGGTGTTGGAAAGTCAGTTGAAGGAACCTGCAAATACAATGAAGCAGATGCAAATAATCCCTACTCATTTTGTGACAAGTTTGATTGCATCTCCTGTAACTTGAAAGTGATGAAAAGTTGCCACAAGTTGAGAGTAGACCTCAAAGAAACAATAGTTGGGTCTACAACAGATAGGGAAAATGCACAACAGTCAATGAATTCCATTTTATCTGAAATAATTCATTCTACTTCTGCTAAATCAGTTAACAAGAAGAAAGTTCCCAACACTGCTTGGGTTGCTAAACACACTTAAAACTCATTGTGTGTAGACCAAAATGAAGAAGGTCATATGGATCATGGACAGTGGATGTTCCAGATATATGACAGGTGATAAAGCCCTGCTATCACAATTTGAGGAGAAGGCTGACCCTTTGGTGACCTTTGGAGACAACAATAATGGATTCACAATGGGATATGACAAGATTGTTTCTAGAAATGTTGTCATTGATGATGTAGCATTCGTAGCTGGTCTTGAAGTAAATCTTCTCAGTGTCAGCCAGTTTGCAGACAAGGGATTTACAGTTCTATTTGACAAAGAAGAATGCATCTTCATTAGCAAGAAAACCAATGAAGTTACTCTAAAAGGAGCAAGGAAAGAAAAATTGTTTATTGCAGACTTGGACTCAACAAATGAGGATGGAATTTATTGCTTCTACACCAAGGCATCCACAGAGCAAAACAAATTATGGCATAAGAGACTCTCACATCTAAACTACAAGGCAATCAACACTCTGGTCAAGAAGGAGTTAGGTGAGAGATATGCCAAAGTTAGAGTTTGCTCAAATTGAAGTTTGTGAAGGCCTGTCAGAAAGGATAACTGAAAAGATTAAGCCACAAGTCAAAAACTGTGAATTCCATAAGTGCACCTTTGCAACTTATTCACATGGACTTGTTTGGGCCAGTAAATGTCTTATCAATTTCAAGAAAGAAATATGCACTTATGATTGTGGATGATTTCTCAAGATATACTTCGATAGAATTTATGCATTCTAATGATGAAACTCCACACATCATAATTGAGCACATAAAGAAGATATAAAAACAGGCTGAAGATCGTAACTTTGTGAAATTATTGAGAAGTAATAATGGGATAGAATTCAGAAATGCAACATTAAGTGAATTCTGCAAAGGCATTGTTCAAGAATTCTCTGCTGCTAAAACACCTCAACAAAATAGTGTAGTTGAGAGAAAGAACAGAACATTGGTAGAAGCTGCAAGGACAATGCTGCAAGATGCCAACTAGTTTTTGGGAAGAAGCTGTTAACACTGCATGCTACACTCGAAACAGATATCTCATCAACAAAATACATGGCAAATCACCCTACTCAATCATGTCTAAAAGAAAACCTACTAGTAAAGGATCTTCATGTGTTTGGAAGCAAGTGTTACATTTTAAAAGACAACTCTGAATATGTGGGAAAATTTGACTCAAAGGTTTTTGAAGCAATTTTTTTGGGATATTCATTGGAGAGAACTGCCTACAAGGTTTATATAGTTGATCAAAAGAAAATTATTGAGAGCATAAATGTGACTTTTGATGATGATAAATGTCCAGGCTTGGAATATCTTGATGAGAATGAAGCTGAAACCCTTGCATTTGAAAATCTCAACATTAACAGTGATTCTGATGAAGAAGGTGAAGTCAATGCACAACAAATGAGGAATGAAGAGTCTACTAAACAGGAAAATTATGGTAATGGAAACTCATCTCAAACACCTGTTTTGATAGCACAAACTCAGGGGGAGAAAGAGAAGAAGGATCTACAAATCATACCAATAATGAAGAAAATGATGAAGGCACTAGTCAACAAACTCACACCAGAAAATGTGATAGATGTCACAATCCAAATACAATTATTGGTGATCCAAATGCTGGTGTAAGAACTAGAAGTGCAACTGCAATTAAGTGCCTTCATGCATGCTTTCTGTCTTAAGTAGAGCCCAAGAAAACTGAAGAAGCTCTAATGGATCCAAATTTGATATCTGCCATACAAGAAGAGCTTAATCAGTTTGAAAGAAACAAAGTTTGGGAGCTAGTTCCTGCACCAAAGAATAGAAGTGTAATTGGAACAAAATCGGTGTTCGGGAACAAGATGGATGAAAAGAGTGTAGTTATCAAAAAAAAAGCAAGGTTGGTTGCAAAAGGATACTCATAGGAAGAATGAATTGATTATGATGAAACTTTTACTCCAGTTGCAAGACTTGAACCAATAAGAATTTTTCTAGCATTTGCTGCACACTCAAATCCACACTGCAAACATCAAATGATCAGCTCGCAGCTCAAGTACATGCTCTCACCACACTAGTGCAGAGTCAACAAGCTGACATTCAAGCCTTGGTGGACTCCCATAAGCACCTACAAATGCAAAATTCTTTTGCCTTGGGAGCTATCATGGGAAAGCTAAACATACCATTGCCCGCACTTGAAGGGTTTCGAGCACATAAACGCAACGGAAATAATAATTAAAAACGTGAAAAATCAGAATTTTCGAAACCCACCGTAGGATCCATGCGAAAAATAGATATTTAATTCGTAGATCAGATTATTTACCATAATAAGATTTACAAATTGGTTGACTAATGGAGATCCAAAGCTTGTTCAATCACCATGCATTCCCGCTCTCGTGATCTACGCTCTATCGGTATCCATATGAATGCTTAAACGCAAGGATTGAATCTGTACTAGCACAAACTCGTTTCTTCTTGCTCTCTCCATCTTCTCCCTTGGTGGCTAGGGTTTTAGTAAAAGTCCTGCATACAAAATCAGCCACACAAGAGATATTATATAGAGAGTATAATAAGAATTATAACTCTTAACTAATTAGGAGTTATTATTAATTCAAAAATCCTATTTGTATAATAATTAAGTCACACTTAATTATTTAACAAATGAATTTCATAATTAGTATTAGTAAATTCGAATATCAATATTTATCTAATTAATTAAGTCATACTTAATTAATATTATAAATAATTCAAATTACTTTAATATAATTTAAATCCAATTTAAATTAAATAATCCTTCAAGCATTTTTTGTGTGTGACCCTATAGGTTATTATTACGTTGGCAATGAATTTTAAATCAAATTTAAAGTCGTAAACATTGAGCGGCATCTAGTAATATATTGCTACCCAAGTAATAATAATTCAATCAGTGATCGATTAGGCCTTTCGTGAATAATGTACAATGTAATATAATCCCTTTAACCAAATATTATAGATTAAACTATAGGCATGTAATGTGTCATCCTCATCATAGTTTAATCCAAGTTTCCTTGATCAATGAGTAGACTATCATATCAAATCAACATTTGAGCGTGACCACGCATTTCATAGTCTAGCTCACGCAAGAGGCCAATAATATCACTCCTAAAATAGGAGAGTTAAATCCCATATAGATAATTCATATTTCTCACACGATTCATAATATACTCAATGTCCACTATTATCATTACCCGGTCAATGATAACTTTAAACCGAATCAATGTATATTAATTCTCGTATAGAAATATAATGACTTCAGGTCTAAGGACCATTACATCATTATCACTGTGAGAATTGCTTATGACACAACAAACATGTAGAATCTCACATCGGATCTATCCAGCACCATGTACATATACATATGCCTGTGTCTTTGACTTTAGTATCATTGTTCCTATGATCAATGAGATGTGATCATCAGTCAACAAACACACCAGTCTTAATGTATTATTATTGTCCCTTAATAATAATACTCGACCAGGGACCTTTAGGAATATTGATACTATTCTCATAATCTCATTTCTAAGTCACGTACTTAGAGATATAGAATTGCATATCATATCATATTCCAAAGCCTTAGTCAGTGGGTCTGCAACACTATCATTACTATACAATTTACATTTATACATCCTTGATCATTAATCTCATTAACAAGGAGATATTGCTTAAGGACATGCTTAAACAGTCTCCTTGGCCACTTTCAAAAGTATCAATATATTCGGCTTCCATTATAGAATCATCAATGTTCTTGCTATGAACCATTCTAGCTAACATAACTTATATTTAGATAAAACACAAACCAAATATAGACACATAATCATCCTTTTCTATCCAAAAATTAGGTTAAGAAACTAGTATCAGTGTAACCCTTTACAACCAGTTCCCTATCTTCTCCATACACCAAAAATAAATCGTTAGTCCTCTTTAAGTACTTAAGAATATTCTTGAAAATTATCCAGTGACCCTCACCTGGATTAGACTGATATCTGCTCGTCATGCTCAAAGCATATGAAATATCAGGAAAAATACATACCATTGTACACATTATATATCCAATTGCTAAAGCATATGGAGCTTTCTCAAACGGCCCTTATCATATAATGATTTAGGGGTAATTATCTTTTGAGATCACTATCCCATGAGACATCGAAACATATCCTTTCTTTATCTCCTGCATCCTAAAATGATGCAATATTTTATCAATGTATTTACTCTGACTAGGTCGATTAATCTTTTCAATCTATCTCTATAGATCTTGATCCCTAATATATAGGTAGCATCGCCTAAGTCTTTCACCGAGAAACTATTTCTCAACCAAGTCTTAATAGCCCGTAGAGAAGGTATGACATTCCTTATTTGTTATATGTCATCTATATATAATACTAGGAATGCCACATGGCTCCCACTAACCTTCTTGCAAATACATGGCTCATCTTCATTTTGAATAAAGCCAAAATCTTTGACTTTTTCATCAAAATGAATATTCATTCTCCTTGAGGCTTGCTTCAATCTATAATTAGATAGAAGCAACTTACAAACTATCTTAGCAAATATTGGATCGACAAAACCCTCAGGTTGTATCATATATACATCCTCTTCAAGGCTCCCATATAGGAAAGCATTTTTGACAACAAATTTTAAATCTGATTTAAAATCGTAAACTAATGAGCGGCATCTAGTAATACATCTTTGCTACCCAAGTAATAATAATTCAATCAGTGATCGATTTAACCTTTCGTGAATAATGTACAATGTAATATAATCCCTTTAACCAAATATTATAGATTAAACTAGAGGCATGTAATGTGTCATCTTCATCATAGTTTAATCCAAGTTTCCTTGAGCAATGAGTAGACTATCATATCAAATCAAAATTTGAGCATGACCACACATTTCATAGTCTAGCTCACACAAGAGGCCAGTAATATCACTCCTAAAATAGGAGGGTTAAATCCCATCTAGATCATTCATATTTCTCATACGATTCATAATATACCCAATGTCCACTTTTATCATTACGCGGTCAAGGATAACTTTTAATGGAATCAATGTATATTAATTCTGGTATAGAAATATAATGACTTTAGGTCTAAGGACCATTACATCATTATCACTGTGAGAATTACTTATGACACAACAGACATGTAGAGTCTCACATCGGGTCTGTCCAAGCACCATGTACATATATATATGCCTGTGTCTTTGACTCTAGTATTGCTATACCTATGATCAATGAGATGTGATCATCAGTCAACGAACACACCAGTCTTAATGCATTATTATTGTCCCTTAATAATAATACTCGACTAGGGACCTTTAGGAATATTAATACTATTCTCATAATCTCATTTCTAAGTCACGTACTTAGAGATATAGAATTGCACATCATATTCCAAGGACATTTTTTAATCTAACATTTATATCGTAGTAAATTAAGAATTAATAGATTATAAAGGGAATAATCGATAGAACATAAACATTAATAATCCAAATGTCTTAAACTAAAACATCATAGTGTTATCTCTAGGGCACAAACACTAACAGCACTTCCTGAAGCTGTGAGACCTGAAAATTCCTACTCCCCTTCTCATGCCCGCCAACAAGACTAAGGGGAGATTGAGGCTAGGCTGTCAATATCATCTACTCAAAATTTCCAAGTTGCTGAAAAGAGCTTAATTCAAGAAGTAGATATTGGTATGGAGAGGCTTATTAGGGCTGCTAAAGGACCAAGTCCGAGCAGGGAATCTGATGAATTGCTCAAGGCTCTAAGGGCTTCTCTTAACAATAACTTCTTCACCTATGAAAAGGCCTCGGATAGGATAATAAATTCCTTAAGGGTGATCATGGTGACTAAGGACAATTTTTAAGAGAAGAGGGTAGTGGTCAATATAAATGATTCTGGGGTAGACAGGTGTATGCAGGTGTCCCTCAATTATCTTATCTCTAGGAGGGCATCTGAGTTAGATATTCTGATAAGAAAAGTCAGAGTGGTGATCCGTGAAGACACTTTATTGCTAAATGAACCAAAAAATGCTCAAGTAGCTGCTTTTCCTGAAGCATATCTATAGCCAAGCAAGGGGGTGTCATACATCTGTCTACCACCAAACACTTCAAACACTTCCAGATTCCTAAGCAATGTGTCATGGCCAACAAGAAGCTTATCATAACTCTGGAAACTGATTTAAAAGTAAAGAAAAATAAGACTGTTGAAGATGAAGAGATGATTAAACTATTGGGGAGATATCTAAGGAATGCTGAAGCCAACTTGCGCAAAACTCAAATCAACAAGGATAATTTGGATGATGATGAGAAGAAGAAAGATGATCAAAAACCTTCTGGCTCAAATCCAAGTCAATCCTCTAAAGCAGCTGGAAGCAAGGGTGAAAAGAAGAAGGATGATGAGAAGAAGGAAGGTGACAAGAAAAGGGGAGAAGAAAGAAGGAGCAAGAAAAAACATGATGGCTCAGGATCGAACCACATCAACCAACCCTAAAAATCCAAACAAATCTAGCTTAACCTTCAAACCCAACAACCTTAATCATCAAACCACCTCTAACCTTTAAGCCAAAGTTTCTATACAAACAAACTGCAAACACCTTCCTAAAAATACCAATCACCTCAAACTAAACATCTCTCAAGAAAATCACAAACTTACCTTTAGACAAGCCTTCACTCAAAATCAATTACAAGTCTATTGGGAGGAAACCTAAGAAAGCCAAGCCTACAGAAAAAGTAGAAGTCGCTGAAAGAGCCATCTGGAATTGTTTCAAGTAAAATGACTTTCTACCTTTAAATTGGTGCATCTCAGATGAAGATTATTTTCAACAACTAGCTGAGGAAATAGTTAGAGTCTGGGTTGTATCACTAAGGGAAGTTAGAATTTACTATAAAGATGGGTCCTTCACATTCTTTGGCTGTACTCTAATGGACCCTCTCTCTCCCACAAAAATCAAGAGAATGATATGCTTGCTAAAAGATAAGGATACTACTACAAGAGCATGGAGATCAATTTTGGATGAGTGGTTGTGTTAGATATATTTGATATTGTCATGTCTAATATGATTTGTGTTTAGTTTTCAGATCTTACTTAAACAGGACAAATCAGTACTTAACTGAAATCAGCACTTATATTGAAGTCAGAACTTAAGTTATCAGTACCTAAGGTTCAAGAGATATTTATCAGGAGATAATATCAGGACTTAAAGGAAACTTTCAGATAAGGAAGGCGATTGGTTGAAAGGAAAGAAGATCAAGACAAACGCAAGAAGAGATATGCATGAAGAAGGAATTCTATGAAGAATAGAAGGAAGAAAAGATAACTGGTTGATATATTTTAAGAAGCAGAATTATATTCCATATCAATTAGCGATTATCTTGTAACTGTGTAATATATAAACACAGACATAGGGTTTACATTATAAGTGTTATTATTATCGAGAATATTATTCATTGTAACCCTAGCAGCTCTCGTGATATTTTGTTCATCACTGAGAGATGACAGTTCTACATTGTAACAGAGTTTAATAAAGTTTGTTTTCTGTTACTTGTGTTCTTTGAATTCGATTTGATTGTGCTATACACTGTATTCAACCCCCTTCTACAGTGTGTGTGTGAACTAACAAGTGGTATCAGAGCCTATCTGTTAACACACAAACAGTTTAAGATCCAAAAACAATCATGTCTGAAGTAGAAACTCCAACCAAGCCCACCAAAACTGAAGAACCTCCAAAGACTCAAATCCATAATAGATATGAGGCTATTAGAGTTCCCATACTGAAACCATCTGAATATCCCATATGGAAGGTGAGGATGACTATGTTTCTGGAAGCTACAGATCCAGAATATCTTGATAGAATCAATGAAGTACCTCACAAGCCAACAAAACTCGCTGTTATAGTTGCAGGTGAAGCAGCAAAGTCTATACCAAAGGAGAAGAGTGATTACACTACTGAAGATATCACATCAATTTCTAAGGATGCTAAGGTACGACACTTGCTGCATAGTGCCATTGATAATGTAATGTCAAACAGGGTAATTAACTACAAGACCGTAAAGGAGATATGGGATGCCTTGGAGACAAGATGCCAGGGAACTGATTCGATTAAGAAGAACAGGAAGACAATACTCACTCAAGAGTATGAACACTTTGACTCAAAGCCTAATGAGTCATTGACTGATTTATATGACAGATTTATCAAACTCTTGAATGATTTGTCACTAATTGATAAGGAGTATGATCTTGAAGATTCAAATCTTAAATTCCTGTTAGCTCTTCCTGAAAGTTGGGATTTAAAGGCCCCAATTATAAGAGATAACTATAATCTTGAAGAAACAACTCTTGATGAAATTTATGGGATGCTCAAGACTCATGAACTTGAGATGGAACAAAGAAGCAAGAGGAAAAGAGGAAAGTCAAGGACAATTGCTCTTAAGGCTGAGGAAGAATCCCCCAAGGCAGCTACCTCAAGGAAAGGCAAGGAAAAAGCGCTCATCACAAAGTCTGATACTGAGTCATCAAGTTCTGATAGTGATGATGACTCAGAAACTGAAAGCTTGCCTGAGATGGATGCTGATGAAGAGATGATGAAGCTGTCTCTTATGGTGAAAGGAATCACAAGGATTGCATACAGAAAGTTCAGGAAGGGAAAGAAGTTTTCCAGGAAAGGTGCAATTTTTGATAAGAAGAATTTCAGAAAATCTGAAGGCAAAGGAGGGAAGTCTGATAGAGGAGATTACACAAATGTCAAATGCTACAACTGTGGTGAGAAAGACCACATATCTCCTGATTGCAAGAAAGTAAAGAGTGACAAAGGCAAGGCTCTTGTCACAAAGAAGAAAAGCTGGACAGACACTTCAGATTCTGAAAGTGAGGTGAGCTATGCCTTGATGGCAAATGCTGATAGCAGTTCTGAAGCTGCTGAGTTAAAGGTACCTCAAACCACTTATGCCTTTCATACTGATGATATTAATGAGTTGAGAAGATATCTTAAAACCATGTTCATTAGTTATAGTGATCAAACTTTAACATGTGAAAGATTAACTTCCGAAAATCTTGTTTGTAAAAAGAGGAATGATTATTTAGAAAAAAGAGTTAGTCTTGTTCCATCAAACTCAGAAAGATAGAGATGATGCCTTCTATGTTAGGGATGAAGTACTTAAAATGAATGAATCTCTAAAAACTGAGTTAGAAAAGGAAAGAGAAATTATCAGGACTTGGACTAACTCTGGCAGAACAACTCAGAATTTGTTAAGTAGTGGAAACTGGAAAGAGGGCTTAGGTTATGGAGATGATAAGAATGATAAAAGAACTGTAGAAATTAAGCCTATAGTTGTTAAACAAAAGCCAAAGTTAAAACTTGTTAAGTTTGTAGCTGTAAAGTCTGATACTGAGAAATCAGAAGTTAAAGAGGAATTAACTTCTGACAAACTAAAATAGGAAAAGACAACTGAAGTAAACGTAGGCTTAATGACAAAGAAGCAGCTTAAGCATAAGCTGAAAGATGTTAAGAATGTAAACAAGGTAAAGTCACCTAGGAAAAATAGGAATGAAAAGGAAGGTGTTAATAAAAGCAATGATTATAAGCCTGTTTCTAATGCTCCTTGAAAAAAAATATGTCATAACTGTGGAAGTTCTAACCATCTGGCTTCTTTTGGCAGGAAGAATAAAAACATAAACTCCTTACCTTCAAAGTAAGGAGTTAAGAGACAGTCTGTTAGATATAGGCCACAAAATCCTTATTTTCATTGTGGTAGTTTATGGCATTCCATTTATACTTGTAAGGAATATCATAGTTTGTACTATGATTATTATCAAATAAAACCTTCTTTAAAGAAAGTTAGCATTGTTCCTTCTAGTGTAAGTTCTGATACAAGGTCTAATAGTGTAAATGCTGATAAGAAAAATGTTAACATAAACTCTGATGCTAAATCCGCTGCAAATGTTAACAAACTTAATAAGGCCAAAGGATCCAAGCAAGTCCGGGTCCTTAAAAAAACTAATCATTAGTGGTCTTTGTGATTGTAGGGCAACAGGAAAAACATCCTAGTTCTGGACAGTGGATATTCAGGACATATGACTGGAAATAAAGCCCTGCTATCAGACTTTGTGGAGAAAGCTGTCCCAAGTGTTTCTTATGGAGATGGCAACATTGGAAAAACACTGGGATATGGCAATATTAATCTTGGGAATGTCATCATTAAAGAAGTAGCTCTGGTCTCAGGACTTAAACACAATCTGCTGAGTGTTAGTCAAATCTGTGACAGAGGTTATCATGTGGATTTCTTTGAAGAACACTGTGAAGTTGTAAGCAAATCTACAGGAAAAGTTGTTCTGAAAGGATACAGGCATGGTAACATTTATGAAGCCAAGCTTTCAACAAGTACTAATGGTTCTGCAATCTGTCTGTTAAGTAGAGCATCAATTGAAGAAAGGTGGAATTGGAACAAGAAACTCTCTCATTTAAATTTCAACAATATAAATGAACAAGTCAAGAAAGATCTTGTGAGAGGACTGCCAAAATCAGTATTTGCTCCTGATGACCTTTGTGATTCATGTCAGAAGGCTAAACAAAGAAAATCTTCATTCAAGAGCAAGACTGAATCATCAATTCTTGAGCCTTATCACCTACTACATATAGATCTATTTGGTCCAGTGAATGTCATGTCTATTGCAAAGAAGAAATATGCCATGGTCATAGAGGATGAGTTCACCACATACACATGGGTGTATTTCTTGCACACAAAAAGTGAAACTGTATCTAACTTGATTGATCATGTCAAGCAACTGGATAAATTGGTCAAAGATTCTGTGAAGATCATAAGAAGTGATAATGACACCGAGTTTAAGAATTTGATCATGGAAGAGTTCTGCAAAGACCATGGAATAAAGCAGGAATTTTCTGCTCCTGGAACTCCACAGCAAAATGGAGTTGTTGAAAGAAAGAATATAACTCTTATTGAAGCTGCACGAACTATGCTTGATGAAGCAAAGCTACCAACCTATTTTTGGGCTGAAGCTGTGCAGACTGCTTATTTTACTCAGAATGCAACACTCATTAACAAGCATGGAAAGACACCATATGAGATGGTAAAGAAAAAGAATCCAAATCTGAAGTATTTTCATGTATTTGGATGCAAGTGTTTTGTTCTTAAGACTCACCCTGAACAGCTATCCAAATTTGATTTAAAAGCTGATGAAGGAATTTTTGTTGGATATCCACTTTCCACAAAAGCCTTCAGAGTCTACAATTTAAGAACAAGGGATGTCATGGAATCTATCAATGTATCATTTGATGATAAGAAGATTACCGGACTTGAAGATTTATTGATCATGATCAGCTGAGATTTGAAAATGAAGACTTAAATTCTGATACTGAAAATTCTGACAGTCTAAATCCTAATACTGCAAACTCTGATGGATTAAACTCTGATGTTATTGAAACTGTGGTGACTACGCCAAAGGAAGATGCACCTGTGCAGGGGGAGCATACTGAAGATACAACCACATCTCAAGAAGCATCAGAATATACAACTGGCTCTTCCAGTTCTGATTCATCACGTTCTGATAAGCCAAGTTCTGATAATTCTGAAAACTCAAATTCTGAAGGATCCAACTCAGAGAGCCTAATTTCAAGGGGAGCATCCGAAAATGTTCATGAAGACAGCATGGATCATGGGGGAGCATCCAGTTCTAGAGACAACCTTGCATCTGCAAGGAAGTGGACTAAATCACATACACCTGACTTAATTATTGGAAATCCTGATGCAGGTGTCAGAACTAGAACAACTACTTCAAATGAATGTCTCTATAATTCTTTTCTCTCTCAGACTGAACCAAAGAAAGTGGAAGAAGCTCTTCAAGATGCTGATTGGGTGCAAGCAATGCAGGAATGAGTTAAATGAATTTGAAAGAAACAAAGTCTTGACCCTACTGCCAAGACCAAAGAACAGATCTGTTATTGGTACAAAGTGGGTGTTCAGAAACAAAACTGATAGTGATGGCATAATTACAAGGAATAAAGCAAGGCTGGTTGCAAAAGGATATTCTCAATAAGAGGGAATTGATTATGATGAAACATTTGCACCAGTTGCTAGATTGGAAGCCATAAGGATATTTTTGGCTTATGCTGCTTACAAGAAGTTTACTGTCTTTCAAATGGATGTGAAAAGTGCTTTTCTCAATGGAGAATTGGAAGAGGAAGTATATGTTGAACAACCTCCAGGCTTTATAGATTCCAAATTTCCAAATTATGTCTACAGGCTTGATAAAGCACTTTATGGCCTTAAGCAAGCTCCAAGAGCATGGTATGAGACTTTAGCTCAGTTTCTTCTGGAAAGTGGATTTAACAGAGGAACTATTAACAAAACTCTATTCTACCTCAACCATGGAAATGACTTACTTTTGGTACATATATATGTTGATGATATCATTTTTGGTTCTACAAATGATTGACTTTGCAAGAAGTTTGCCAAACTGATGCAGTCAAGATATCAAATGAGTATGATGGGGGAACTTACCTATTTTCTGGGCCTTCAAGTCAAGCAGAATGAAGAAGGTACTTTTATTTATCAATCCAAGTATACCAAAAATTTGCTGAAGAAATTTAGAATGCAAGATTGTTCAAGTGCATCCACTCCCATGGCCACTGCAACAAAATTGGATAAGGATACTGGTATATCAGTAGATATTACTGATTACAGAGGTATGATTGGCTCACTACTCTATCTAACTGCTAGTAGACCTGATATCATAGTATGCTACCTATCCTTGTGCAAGATTTCAAGCAGATCCAAGAGAACCTCACTTAACAGCTGTGAAAAGAATTTTCAAGTATCTTAAGGGAACAGCTGATCTGGGATTGTGGTATCCAAGAGAATCAGACTTTAAACTAATAGGTTACTCAGATACAGATTTTGCAGGATGCAAAATTGACAGGAAAAGCACAAGTGGAAGCTGCCAATTTCTTGGAGGCAGATTGGTTTCTTGGTTTAGCAAGAAACAAAAATCAATTTCCACATCAACTGCAGAAGCATAGTACATTGCTGTAGGAAGCTGTTGTGCACAGATTCTTTGGATGAAGAATCAACTACTGGATTATGGGTTAACATATTTTAAAATCCCTATTTACTGTGATAATCAAAGTGCTATTGCTATGACAGGTAATCCAGTCAACACTCAATGACAAAGCACATTAGCATTAAGTACCACTTCATAAGGGAACATGTGGATAAAGGTACAGTTGAATTGCACTTTGTTCCAACAGATCAACAACTAGCAGATATCTTCACAAAACCACTGTGTGAAGCTACTTTTACAAAATTGGTAAATGAACTTGGAATGGTTTCAGGTTCTTTCTCTAAATCTGCTTAGTTTTTGTTCTGATGCATCAGACTTTATGATCAGTATTTACAAATATTACTATCTTTGTATATTCTGTGCTTAATTGAAAATTGCTTGAGTACTGATTGTTGTCTGATGTGAATTTCTAAACTCTGATAGTGATATGAATGTTTCTGTGATTATTCAATCCAATGAGGATAACTATGCTAGATGCTGACCTAGTAGTCTTTAATATACTAAAGATTCCATGTTTGAAGTAATTATTTATGTGGAAATCTCTTAACACAAGCAAATTCTGATACTGAGCTTAGTTGAAGTTTACTTTGTGTATCTCATTACTAAGTCACAAACTGGAATAGTGCTTCTTATCTGTTAAGTTCTGATGTTAGTAAATCTGATGGATGTACTAAGTGCTGATAAACCTCACTTATTAAAAGAAAAAGAAATTAAAATCAGGTACTCCTTTGAGATCTAGAGTAAAAATATGGAAGGGAAGACCCAAGTGCATTGCCGGTATTAAGTAATATGCATCAGAAAAGCAAAATAAATATTTTTCTTGGTGACTTTTCACATTCTATGATTACTGGAGAAATACTCTGATAATAGCATAAATTCTGATAAGCAGTTGTGACTCACTTACACTGAGAAGCCACTGTAAAATGGAATTTCAAAAGATGCATACAATGAGCACAAAATAGTTGAGGTGGACTCATACATGAACTCATTCTAAAGTAGACTTCAGAATCATGACAGATTTTGAGCAAAGTTCTTAGTTATGCCTTATTTCTAAGATGTACTGAAATGAATCAGACTTTAATCTTTATCTGATATTTAGCTTACTGCATACACATACACTCCATACGAATGATGAAAATTACTGTGGTGATAAATGTTGTTTTAGATGAGCGTTTAAGTGTCAGTTGCATAAATTCTGAGGACAAGTTCTGATGGAAGTTCTGATGATTAAGTTCTAAAAAAATGAAATCAGAATTTTTGTGAAGAATTACAGAAATAGGCATTCACTTTTCGAGTTAAGAAATCATGTTCTGATGACTGTTAAGTTCTGATATAAGTCTAAGTTCTGATATTAAACTCTGATTCTTTACTTGACTTATTTGTGGTTAAAATCTGAAACAGTCTTATTTAAAATCAGAATATGTTTGGGTGAGATATTAACAGTCAACATAATTTGGGTTAGTGGTACTCGTCTATGCACAGTAATTTTTACTTGTTTCGTGTGCGCATTAAATCCTGTTTTAAACTTCCAATGGCTGTTATTATTCTCATTAGTCTAGGGAGACGAGGTATAATTATTTCTACCTGTAACCATTCAATTTTCCTTGCGTCTCTTGATATTCTATTGGCTATATAAACCAACACCCCATTCCAGCCAACACATCTCTCATTTTCTCTCAAACTCATTTCTTTCTCATCACAAACATGGTTGATTTCAACTTAGTTCTGAACTATGACACTTTCACTATCAATTTGAGGTGTACTGAATGGAAGCAGGAATGGCATGTCACTGCCATTCCTGATAAAATCCGGGACTCAGTTCCCCAAGAGGTCCTCACAAACCTCTTGTTCTTCTACATGGACTATCATCGCCATCTTGAGCGTCTGGAAGAGGAACAGAGAGAAGCTCTCCGACAGCAGGAGCGAATCATTCGTCTAGCTGTTCTTTTTCTTGAGAGTAGGAAAAAGAAATAATTATAGCTATCTGTTTCTCTTCACCGTCAGCTTTGTCTGGCTTCTTAGTTAGGACTAAAGCTGTTGATGTTAGGATTTGTAGCTTAGGACAATCTTGTACTGTTAAGCATGTAATTTAAATTTCATGAAATGTATTTGCTCAATATATTAATGAAATTTTATATTTATGCAAGATTTTGTCTCTGAGTCATTTGATATTTAGATATCATTTTAAATCCTGATACTAACCATATTCTGATGACCTTTTTAGCTCTGATACAAATCAAGCTCTGATTCTGACGTGGCAGTATTTGTTTACTTGGTTTATTAATGGTCATTTTCTCATTGGTCATAATTTTACAGAATATTCGTAAGGCAGTAATAAAAATTTTATTAAGTGGGAACCGTTTTTAAAATTTAAAAATAAAACTGAACTACCTTGATTAATGGGATTACTTGGTAAGTGGAACGGTTTTTTTTCCTTGAAAAACTGCATGTGATAAGTAATGATTACTGAATACCCATTGTAATAACCCCAATTTTTGGAATTTTTGAAATCCTTATGAATAGTGTTTTGCTGATTATGCTGAATAAGAAAACTTTTCATGCCACACTATGTAGGGGCTCTTTTATTGATCTTCTGGGATATTATTAGTACTCCATATGATAAATAAGTGTATGCAAAGATCGTCAGAATCCAAATTCGAACACTTTGATTTTTCCCGAAAATCTACCAGATACAGAAAGAATTGAGTATAAGGTAACAGAATAAAAAGGATTTAAATTCAAGGATTAAAAGAGAGGATCATGAAAGGAATATAATGTATTGAGAAAGGTTAAAGAAACCTAAGTAATAAGATCCCGGGTATGATCCCTCAAACGATAAACGAAAATGAAAGTTAAGCGAACCGTATAACAGATCAGCGGTCATTAGGCAAGCAATTAAGAGTTAATCAAGGAGGTTAGGGATGATGATGTCATCAAACCAACAAGAAGAGGACAAGTGTGGAGGGTGACATCACATGATGACCAAAGCATGACATAAGGGAAAGAAGTGTGGTTGATTTATAACCACACAATTTTTCATGGTTAAAAATGATTAAAACAAAACAAAAGTCAACCAACCAAGGCAAATCAAAACAAATCACAAAAAACACAAAAGCTCTTCCCTTTTCTTCATCAAGCTCTCGGCCAAAATAAGCACAGCAACTTCAAACTGCCATATCTCCTTCAATACTCACTCAAATGTTGTGTTCTATAGCTCGTTGGAAAGGTATTGAGATGGCCTACAACTCTTGTTCGAAAGTCTCGTCCAAATAAGCATGTTAAAACCCTCATTTTTATAGTTCTTTCAATCGGACTTTTAGAAACTTTATAGCCTAACTTTGTGTTCTTGATTTCTTTGGAAAGATCAAGCTTGTAAGAGGATCCATAAGGCTTCCTAGTAACTTTCCACCCTCCAAGAAAGGTATAAATCTTCACACCCTTTAGTAATAAGTTTGAATGTTGAAGTTTGGAGATGGTTTGGATGGATGAGTAGTAATTTGAATGATAAGCATGATTCGAGCTTAATCGTTAAGTAGTTTAGTTGAATTTGGAGATGTTATAATATATGATTGGATTGAGATCCTTGAGCTTATTATGACTTAAATCAGTAGAATTGATGTGTATCTTGAGTTGTTATTGATTGGTAGTTGGATTGATATGATTTGGAATGGTAAAAATTTGGGAAATCTCGTAAACATAGCCGTCGTAATGTCCGATTTACTTTAGACTGTTTTTGCTCTTAACATCAGGACCCGAGAAATCCCTGTTAGGTTTTCACCATTGCCATGATTAGATAGTTCATGCTACGAGCTTCGTTTTGATATGTGGTTCGTTTGAATCCGATGTACGGTTTAGGAGAAACGACCGTTTTAAGTAACGGCGTTTCATGACCGAACCATTACCCCTCGCCTTACTTTGAAACCTTGGTTAAGGACCTTAAATGACTAATTAGGGTATGAAACATTTATGTAAAGTGGATTAGGCAGTTGGTAAGGTACTCGCGAAAGAATCACCTTAAAACCCTTAATGGTTAATTTATTAAAAATGGTGGAGCCGAGGGTACTCGAGCGACTTAAGAGAATCAGTAAGCGCAAAGCGAGCGTTATAGTCTAATTTGGTTAAAGTATAGATTTATAAGTGACTTTGGTTTAATTCCAACTTATATGTTGTTTATAGGTTACCAGACTCGCCCCAAGCCATTTATAACCCCCAGTCGCTCAGGCAAGTTTTCTACCCGTTATACTGTTGTTGTGATGTATATATGTATATGCATTGTCTTGTGATAAATGCATGTTGGTTATTTAGCAAATTCTTGCGATATATTGTAGCATGTGATATGGTATATATGCATGCCTGTTCCGTATTCTTGATACATATATCTGTTGATTCAGTTGATAATACCTATGCTAGAGATAAGAGGTATTTGCATATACCCTTAGTATAGGGGACCCAAAGGTGAATATTTTTCTAAAACCGGGAGTCGATGCTCCCGAGTATATTATATATATTTATGTATATATATATATATAGATATAGTTTTCAAAACTATTATTCGAATAAGGTTTATTCGATAGCTTTATTTATTTAATGAATATTATTTTGAATATTCATTCGAAGGCTTATGACTCTGTTTATTTTGTTTAATGAATATTATTTTGAATATTCATTCGAGGACTTATGACTTCGCTTATTTATTAAGTAGTATTCTTTATTTTATTAAAGAATAATATTTCGATAATCAAACTTATTTTCGATTATTCAAATAAAGATCGTACTTTCGTATAAGTATATCTTTGGTTATTTAATATTCATTTCAAGTATAAGTTTTACAACTTCTACTTCAATTATTTTTATAAAGATTATTCTTTATGGGAATATTATTTAAATAATAATATTCAGATATTTTCTAATATATCGGGACTGATTTATTTTAATAAATCAGCAGTACTCCAAACATTCTTAAAAATGTTTTCGAGTCTTCAAAATGATTTCTAAAAGTTAGGGCGGATTCCAAAACTCATTCTTTTATATTTAAGATCCTCCTTTCGAAGGGAATTTAAATACTCGCTCAAAACCTGGGGGATCCGGCTCTGTGGTGTATTTTACATGCGCAACGTGATTGCTGTTTTGAGAAAACAATTTGATTACTTGCCCAACGTTCGGGAAGTAAGTCCATCTAATTGAGTCGGCATAAGCGACAGGCCGGGGTACGGTCTATCAAAGTGTAAGTGGCTGGGTGGCAGTCCATCAACGCGTAAGAGGCCGGGTGGTGGTCCAGCACAAGGTCCTTATGTGGCCAGGGTGATGACCGGTGGGGGATTCATCCATCTACTAGTAGAAAATGTTACTTATTGGTATCTTTGCCTGATCAGCAAGATATCAGGTTTATGCCAAGGTTTTCTCCTTTCCAAATTCATTAGATATTGTAACTCTGTTTATAATTTTCATAACAGAGGTTTTCAAGGAGTGTATGAAATGTATATATATATAGGTGTGTATATATATATATCAGGACTTAATGAAGTATCTCGTAACTTCATTATTTATAATGATATTTCAAAGATTGAATCTATTCAGGTCTTATCTTGTAGTCTCATCAGTGTAATGAACTTTTGAAACTAATTATAACTTGAACGGTGGTAGTTCAAGTAGTATTCGGAAAAGATATAAGTATATTGGAGTATCTTGTAACTTCATCTTTTAAACTTATATCTAGTTAATGATTATCTTATGCATGACAAAGATTTTCAGAAAAAGTTTGAGACAAGGTTGGATATATGAGATCACCTTGCAACGATATTTTTATACAGTTATAAACTGGAACTATGTGTATATTATACATGTCAGAGGATTTCAAAGATTGTGAAAATTATATATGTACATATACTGAATATTTTGTGACTTGGTCGCGTTAAGATATCAGCTTGGTTCATTTCTTCTTCACCAAGACTTTCATGAGTGCTATGAGGATGCTCATATATTGTTAATTATTATACATATTATTTTGGTGGGCTTGTTGCTCACCCTTGCTTTCTTCTTTTATCACACAACAACAAATAGAAAAGATGAACAGGACCAAGCTCCCGATTCGCAAGTGGTTAGGAAATGTTCCGCAGTTTCCTGTAGGCGTTGATGCCGTTGTAGCCGAGGTAGGATCTACCAATAGGCTAGGCTTTCAACTTTTGATGTACCAGACTTATGTATAATATGAATTGTAATAATGGCAAAGAATATGTAAATTTATTCAGAAACCCTTTTGAGGTGTAATGACTTATAATTATGGAATAAAATGACTTGTGTTATTGTTTGATATTCATCTCTGAGACTATAACTTGTGGTGTGTGTGTGTATATTTTGGGGTCACAGTAGGCAGTAGTTGGTTGACTGTTAAGATTAAGTATTGATAAGGGAAATGGAACTCGTGACAACCCGAATCCCCGACCCCGGATTTGGGGGTGTTACAAAAGTGGTATCAGAGCTAAGCGTTATAAACCTCAGAGATGATGTGACGTTAAGATAATAAGTTCACTAAGATAATAAGAACTCTTGCCAAGTTCATAGTCAGGCTACCTAACGTAGTACTGACAGTTAAAATCCTTATGGGAACCCTTATAAATATCATGATAGAAGCGTAGTTCGTTATCGTATATGGTAGCGGGACTTCGAACCCTGAGGATGAGGAGCAACAGCGTGATGATGTTTTATTACTAATTGGAGATCGGATTGTGGATCCGATAGAGCGTCCTAATGCAGGACCAGATGATGTTCATATTGAGGATGTAGCGGTTGAGGATATTGTCCTAGAAGGGATTGTTGCTGGGGAGGATCCCGTGGAGGATCCTAACAAGAATGAATAAAGGACCACTGAGGAATTGATGACCATGGTTAGGGAACTACCAGAGGTAGGATTGGCCGGTCACTGCCGGAGGTTCGTTTAAGTTTGTAAAGATAGTAGCCCCTTTAACGCGGCTTACTCGTAAGACTGAGAAGTTCGAATGGACAGAGAAATGCGAGAACAACTTTTAAGAACCGAAGCAAAGGTTGGTGACGTTCCCTATGTTGGCATTGCCGGATGGAAAAAGGAGATTTTGTGAATTGTAATGACGCTTCGCATAAAGAATTAGGGTGCTTCTTATACAACACAGCAAGGTAATCGCGTACGCGTCAAGACAATTAAGGGAATATAAAATTCGATATCCCCACCCATGAGCTTGGGCTTGTGGCAATAGTTTTGCCATAAAGATTTGAGGCACTACTTGTATGGAGAGAAGTGCGAGATTCACAAACCATAGGAGCTCTAGTACATTTTTACGTAGAAAGAGCTCAACATACGCCAGAGGAGGCGGTTAGAGCTAATCAAGAATTATGATTGGGAGATTTTTTATCATTCGGTGAAAGCCAATGTGGTGGCTGATGCCCTTAGTAAAAAGGAGAGACTCAAGATGATAATGTCTTTTGGAGAGTTTATAAGAGATTTTAAGAAAATGAAAATAGAAGTGAAGGTAACCGGAGCCGGTACCGAAAAGCTGTTTGAGATTGCAATACAGTCCGAATTATTGGAAAAGATCATATTGTGCCAGAAAAAGTGATGAATGAAGGCAGAGAGCCAACAAATAGATAAGAGATTAATACCGAGAAAGATGATAAGGGAATAATGATGTATTCCTACAGAATTTGGGTTTCAAATGTTCAATAGCTTAAAGATGAAATCTTAGATGAAAGCTAGTTTAAGGAATAAGATTTAGAGCAAACCCTGAACGTGATAGTCAGGGAGGTCGCCATCAAGATAGAAGGAACCCATAACATAATGGAGTGGAAAATGAGGATTTAAAACATGTAGGATGACCCCGATTATGGGGAGAATGAGGGAACGTTCAGACTATGGAAATGGGAGTCGAGTAAGGAAAGGGGACCCGAGACGGTACTCCTATACGACAATTCATGGACCTGTCTAAACAGAACTTATACTTTTATTCCCAACCACCACCTTGAGGAAACAATGCGATGAGAAATTCTTTCAGGTTATTTAAGTCGCTAAGCTCTTAGAGTTCCAAGGAACAAGCTGACCCAGTCGAGGCAAGAGCCTGGCTAAAGGAAATATAGGAATCATTTGAGATTCTAAATGATGGACGAATCACAAAAGACTATTTTGGTCACTTACCCTCCTAAGAGAAGGGCCACCACTGGTGAAAGACCAAGAAAGGCACGGAGCCAGAGGTTAGAATAAACTAATTAAAGTTCAGTCAATTGTTTTCGGGAAAGTAATTCCCAAGGTTATGGAGATAGTGTAAAAGCTTTAGAGTCAGAACAAAGGTGGACGAGTATGATGAAATATGAAGCTAAGTTGTAAAAGTTGTCAAGATTCGTTCTGATGACAAGAATCCCAGAACGATGTGATGCTTGAAGTCAATGATTAGTGGGTTCATGAAATAATGATAAGAGAAAGGAAAATAAAAAGAAACTGAAGTGGAAAGGAATATAAAGGCAATAGAGTTTGAGGAATGATAAGGGAGTTGGGTATGAGGAAACCCTAAAGACTCGTAGCAATAGAAATAGAAAAGTATGTAATCGTCAGGATGAGGGTGATTCACCATGAGTTAAAGTTGATGATTGAAGGAATAAGAGATACATATATTTTATCCCCTGTAAGTTGGGAGGATTTGAGGAAACCTTGAGATAGTTCGAAGGATAAATATTGAGACGCGGATAGACTGAGGAGACAAGGAAGTAAGAAATTAGGAAAATTGGATGAAGGAAGTGACCTTCAAGAATGTGAAGTGTAAGACCGGTGGCTTGATACCCAGGAAGGGAGACGCCAGGTATGAGAGATATCCCAATATTGAGATGATTGTTGAGATAAACAACAAAAGTAAATACGGAATTATTAAGAAGAAGTTCACGTTGAACACGACCAATATCTTCCAGAACATCCTTGTTATCGTTACCAAATAGCGCAAGAAAAGTAGATAACCGTAGTTATATTTTGGAGGCCATATTGATTGACCTCATTTTGAATACAGATGTTATTGTGAAATTAGGCATATACTATCGAGGTGGGAATGATTGAATAAGACACTCTTATCAGGGATATATGACTTGATTTATCCATGGAAGGATGCATGTACCTTTTTAAAGGTGGCATTAAAGATAGAACATCGGTAACTTAAAATGAATCCTAGGGGAATGCATAAAGGTTGGCATTCCACCCTTAATAGGGACAACAAGAGTTTTGACAGTATGAATTGGAAAGGATCAAGGTAGCAACAACCTTTAAAGATCAGTAAAGAAATTTTTCAAAAGTATATAGACAATGATTCTAGTATTAGTATATGGTATTTTGATATGCCCTGTATCTAGGGAATACAGGAGGAACGATTCAAGGATAACCTTAGAGGTTTTACAAGGAGAAAGGTAATATTCAAAATTCTCAAGAATAAAAATGTTGATAAAGGAAATATGACGTAATTATAATGATGCCAAGTGGGGCACGTGTTAAACCCCGAGAAAGTATGGATCGAACCAGTAAAGGTCGAAATTGTTCAGGGCAATTAGGGCCTAAGATTAAAGATGTTCTAAGTATGATTGAGAGTCAGTCGTGACAGTGATTAACCTCTAAAGACTGAGGCAATAACTTATGGAAAAATGGTGATATTTTTTTTACTCATCAGATTTTAAGGAAAACATCTTCACATAAGCAGTGATTGAAATGAGGTAGAAAATTTAGTTGGAGGTGGTTAAAATGACATTGATTGTAAGGAAATTTTACTATCAGGAAAGGCCAAAGAGGTGGCCGACACTTTAAATGTAAGAGGATAATTATAGGCGCTCGTGCGAGAGGAATACAGTGATGATGGTTGAAGCCAGGAAGGTTGTATTACGGTTCGGAAGATTGACATTCCTTCTGATGACTGTGCAATACCCAATCGTAATAGTAGTTGGTAAAGGTTTAATTCGTGTAATCGCCATGAGCGGGCTATCTATCTCAGAAGGTACTATCTTGAGATAAGCCAGGACCATGTTTCAAAAAGGACTAGACGAACCTTCGAGTTAAGTCTTCTATTGAAGGTATATGATTAAGAATGAGATTAACCTGCTATCGTTGCTTTGATTGAAACTCTTCTGTAATTTTATCTGCTTCATGTCATGTATGTACATCAGGATCTAGAGTGTTCTTCATGAATCATGAATGGTAATTATGTTACCTCCTTAGGAGAATTCTATACGACATATATGGACTCCGTATGGTTAGATATTAAGATTTCATGGAAAGTGAATTATGACAGTAGGTCAGTGGTGGACCATAGTAATGCAACAATGATTCTGCTAGTAATGAGTCGATTATAACCATGAGAGTTGTATTGGAATGGATGTTGAGATTGAGTACCACTAATCAGGTCATGGTAGTGCATAAGTTATCATTGATAGACTAATTAAGTAGAGTATCTACCTATTGAATATTTATTCCCTCTTGTGAAAAGAAAGTCGTGTTACTATATGAGGAAGGTTGCGGTGCAAGCATAAAATTCTAGTAACGATGATGTCTAGAATGAGATCCCAGATTCGATTTTCGATATCGAGGAAGTTTCAAAGGTGATTGTGTATAAGCTCGAGGAAGAGCATGGGTCCATAGAATGATGGACGGAATAGCAAAAATATTTAGGCATGTGAAATACGATGCTATAATACTTAATGTTGATATAAATACATATATGTTTTGTTCTCCTATGACAAACCTTTATAGTTCAGAGGTAGAATCCAAGCCAGATATTTTATGGCAATAATTTTTTTTTACGAATATACAATTTTCTTCAGTTCGTTCTTTTCTCTTCTTTTCATTTCATGTAAGCTGAGAAGAACAACCCTTCCAGAAGGGGAGGTATTGCCGAATGACTATCTATCTGTGTGATAGAAGCCTAGTAGGATACCATCTATTGTTTAATTGCTTGTCAAGTACTAAAGGCTGGCCACCTTCTGTACTAACTATGCGATATAACAAGTGTTCATGATCATAGTGATCTCTCAATAAATTCTTTTACTTCTATATGAAGGACCAAGCTTTTGAAGATGGAAGCAGCTAAAGGAAGTAGTATCAGTACGATGGTATTCCTATTCTAACGCGTTCGTGATACAAAGGTTGACGTGGTTATTAAAAGGTTATAGAATGCTAACGAGCGAAAGTATAACCAGTATAATATTAGGAACGGAAGGTAGTAGCGATTACGAACTGGAAAAGAATGGGTATTAAGAAGCAAAAGCTCTAATGCTAAAAGCTATAATGAGAGTCTGTGTAATAGACTTGAAAGAATTTGGAATGATCACTTAACACGGATTGAGTTTTCTTACGATAATAGATCATATGTCAGTATTGAGATATCGCCTTATGAGATCCTTGTGGGAAGACAATGTCGATCTCCCTTATGTTAGGATGAAGTTGTAGAGCGCAAGATGCTCGGACCCGCAGTAGTCCAAAGGACCAGGGATATAATAGATCTAATCAGAGGACGGCTGGTAGTAACCCAAGATGGACATAAGAGGTATGCTGATTTGACTCGAAAGGACAAAGAGTATGAAATAGGGGACCTAGTAATGTTGTAGGTATCCCTTGGAAAGGATTGATGAGGTTCGGAAAGAAAGGAAAGCTAAGTCCACAAATTGTTGGACCTTTGGATATATTAAGACGTATTGGGAAGTTAATAAAATTTTTATTAAGTGGGAACCATTTTTAAAATTTAAAAATAAAACTGAACTACCTTGATTAATGGGATTACTTGGTAAGTGGAACGGTTTTTTTCCTTGAAAAACTGCATGTGATAAGTAATGATTACTGAATACCCGTTGTAATAACCTCAATTTTTAGAATTTTTGAAACCCTTATGAATAGTGTTTTGCTGATTATGCTGAATAAGAAAACTTTTCATGCCACACTATGTAGGGGCTCTTTTATTGATCTTCTGGGATATTATTAGTACTCTATATGATAAATAAGTGTATGTAATGATCGTCAGAATCCAAATTCGAACACTTTGATTTTTCCCGAAAATCTACCAGATACAGAAAGAATTGAGTATAAGGTAACAGAATAAAAAGGATTTAAATTCAAGGATTAAAAGAGAGGATCATGAAAGGAATATAATGTATTGAGAAAGGTTAAAGAAACCTAAGTAATAAGATCCCGTGTATGATCCCTCAAACGATAAACGAAAACGAAAGTTAAGCGAACCGTATAACAGATCAGCGGTCATTAGGCAAGCAATTAAGAGTTAATCAAGGAGGTTAGAGATGATGATGTCATCAAACCAACAAGAAGAGGACAAGTGTGGAGGGTGACATCACATGATGACTAAAGCATGACATAAGGGAAAGAAGTGTGGTTGATTTATAACCACACAATTTTTCATGGTTAAAAATGATTAAAACAAAACAAAAGTCAACCAACCAAGGCAAATCAAAACAAATCACAAAAAACACAAAAGCTCTTCCCTTTTCTTCATCAAGCTCTCGGCCAAAATAAGCACAGCAACTTCAAACTGCCATATCTCCTTCAATACTCACTCAAATGTTGTGTTCTATAGCTCGTTGGACAGGTATTGAGATGGCCTACAACTCTTGTTCACAAGTCTCGTCCAAATAAGCATTTTAAGACCCTCATTTTTACAGTTCTTTCAATCGGACTTTTAGAAACTTTAAAGCCTAACTTTGTGTTCTTGATTTCTTTGGAAAGATCAAGCTTGTAGGAGGCTCCATAAGGCTTCCTAGTAACTTTCCACCCTCCAAGAAAGGTATAAATCTTTACACCCTTTAGTAATAAGTTTGAATGTTGAAGTTTGGAGATGGTTTGGATGGATGAGTAGTAATTTGAATGATAAGCATGATTCGAGCTTAATCGTTAAGTAGTTTAGTTGAATTTGGAGATGTTATAATATATGATTGGATTGAGATCCTTGAGCTTATTATGGCTGAAATCAGTAGCATTGATGTGTATCTTGAGTTGTTATTGATTGGTAGTTGGATTGATGTAATAACCCCAATTTTTGGAAAATTTTTGAAACCCTTATGAATAGTGTTTTTGCTGAATGAGAAAACTTTTCATGCCACACTAGGTAGGGGTTCTTTTATGGATATTCTGAGATTTTATTGACACTCTATATGGTATATAAGTGTATGTAAAGATCGTCAGAATCCAATTCCGAACACTTTGATTTTCCCGGAAATCCACTAGATACGGAAAGAATTGAGTATAAGGTAACATGATAAAAAGGATTTAAATTAAAGGATTATAAGAGAGGATCATAAAAGGAATACAATATATTGAGAAAGGTTAAGGGAACCTAAGTAATAAGATCCCGAGTATGATCCCTCAAACGATAAACGAAAACGAAAGTTAAGCGAACTGTATAACAGATCAGCGGTCATTAGGCAAACAATTAGAAGCTAATCAAAGAGATTAGAAGGGATGATGACATAGCAATGTGACATAAGCATGACATAAGGGGAAGGAGATGTGGTTGATTTAAAACCAAAAAAGTCAAGGCTAGAAAGGTAATTAACCAAAAAACAAGACAAAAAGCAACCAACCAAGCCAAAACATTTCATTTTCATCAAAAAACACAAAACCCCCATTTTCTTCATGAAGCTCTCGGCCCCTTTTCTTAAAAAATGAAGATCCAAGCTCCACCACTTACTATTTAGCAAGGTATTTATCTAAGCTTCCCCATGAATAGTTACATACTTCCTATAAGTTTAAGCTTCTAATTCCAAGCCAATCTTTTTCTATAAATCATGGAAGAAGATGGTGAATAGTACTTTCTTGAAATTAATTTTTGTGTTCTTGATTTCTTTGAAAGAACAAGCTTGTAGGAGGTTAGATTAAGGCTTCCATGGGCATTTCAAGGATCTTTCATGGATTAAAAGCTCCAAGGAAGGTATAAACTCCAAACCCTAGCTTTGGTTTTGAGTAATTAGGAATGAATATGATTGATATAGTATATGTGAAGCATGAGGCTTGTTTGTTTAAAGTTTGGTTGAGTTTGTAGAGATTAGTTGGTTTTGTGGTGTTTTTGGAGTTGTAAATCTTGTTAATTAGTTAATGAACTTAAGTATAGCTTTTAGTTCATGTTTGAGGGTAGTATAAAGTTGATAATATTGAGTTGTTGGGGCTGTTGGAGTGTGTTTTGGATGGATGTTGGTTGTATGATTGATTTGGGGTTGATTGGTGGTTGTTTTGGAATGGTTTAAATTTGGGAAATCGCGTAAACATAGCCGCCATAATGCCCGATTTACCGTAGACTGTTTTTGTTCTTAACATCAGAACCCTTGAACTCACTGCTAGGTTTTGACCATTGCGATGTTTAGATAGTTCATGTTACGAGCTTCGTTTTGATATGTGGTTCGTTTGATTCCGATGAACGGTTTAGGAGAAACGGCCGTTTTAAGTAACGACGTTTCGCGAACGAACCCTTACCCCTCGCCTTACTTTGAAACATAGGTTAAAGACCTTAAAAGAATAATTGAAGTATGAAACATTTATGTAAGGTGTAATAGGCAGTTGGTAAGACACTTGCGAAAGAATCGCCTTAAAACTCGTAATGGTTAATTTATTAAAAATGGTGGAGCCGAGGGTACTCGAGTGACTTAAGAGAATCAGTAAGCGCAAAACGAGCGTTAGAGTCTGAGTTGGTTAGAGTATAGATTTACAAGTGACTTTGGTTTAATTCCAACTTACTTGTTGCTTATAGGTTACCAGACTCGTCCCGAGCCATTCGTAACCCCCAGTCGCTCAGGCAAGTTTTCTACCCGTTATACTGTTGTTGTGATGTATATGTGTATATGCATGATCTTGCGATAAATGCATACTTGTTATTAGCAAATTCTTGCGATATATTGTAGCATGTGATATGGTACATATGCATGCCTGTTTCGTATTCTTGCCATATATATCTGTTGGTTCAATTGATAATACCTATGCTAGAGAATATCGGTAATTTGCATATACCCTTAGTATAGGGACCCAAAGGTGAAAACATTTTCTAAAACCGGGAGTCGAGGATCCCGAGTAGATTTTATATATATATATATAAATATATATATATTTATATATATATATGGTTATAGTTTTCAAAACTATTAATCGAATAAGGTTTATTCGATAACTATATTTTATTAATGAATATTATCTTGAATATTCATTCGAGGACTTATGACTCCTTTATATTATTTATTGAATATTACTTGGATATTCATTTGCGGATGTATGACTCCTTTATTTTATTATTGAATATTATTTCGAATATTCATCCGAGGACTTATGACTCCTTTATTTTATTATTGAATATTATTTCGAATATTCATCCGAGGACTTATGACTCCTTTATTTTATTATTGAATATTATTTCGAATATTCATTTGAGGATGTATGACTCCTTTATTTTATTTAATGAATATTATTTATAATATTCATTCGAGGTATTATGACTCCGCTTATTACTGAAATATATTCTTTATTTTATTAAAGAATAAGGTGTCAATAATCAAACTTATTTTCGATTATTCAAATAAAGATAGTACTTTCATATAAGTATATATTTGGTTATTTAATATCCATTTCAAGTATAAGTTTTGAAACTTCTACTTCAATTATTTTTATAAAGATTATTCTTTATGGGAATATTATTTAAATAATAATATTCAGATATTTTCTAATATATCGGGACTGATTTATTTTAATAAATCAGCAGTACTCCAAACATTCTTAAAAATGTTTTCGAGTCTTCAAAATGATTTTTAAAGTTAGAGTGGACCCCAAAACTCATTTTTTTTATATTTAAGATCTTCATTTCAAAGGGGATTTAAATACTCGCTCAAAACCTGGGGGATCCAGCTCTGTGGTGCATTTTACATTCGCAACGTGGTTGCTGTTTTGAGAAAACAAATGAATTGATTACTTACCCAACGTTGGGGAAGTAAGCCCATCTAATTGAGTCGGCATAAGCAACAGGCCGGGGTACGGTCTATTAAAGTGTAAGTGGCTGGGTGGCAGTCCATTAACGCGTAAGAGGCCGGGTGGCGGTCCAGCACAAGGTCCTTATGTGGCCAGGGTGATGACCGGTGGGGGATTCATCCATTTACTAGTAGAAAAGGTTACTTATTGGTATCTTTGCCTGATCAACAAGATATCAGGTTTATGCCAAAATTCTTTCCTTTCCAAATTTATTGGATATTGCAATTCTGTTCATACTTTACATGACAGAGGTTTTCAGGAAACATATGTATATATATAGGTGTATATATATATCGGGACTTAATGAAGTATATCATAACTTCATTTCCTTCAAAATATTTCAAAGATTGAATCTATTCAAGTCATATCTTGTAGTCTCATCAGTGTGATGAACTTTTGAAACTAATTATAACTTGAACGGTGGTAGTTCAAGTAGTATTTGGAAAAGATATAAGTATATTGGAGTATCTTGTAACTTTATCTTTTAAACTTATATCTAATAAATGATTATCTTATGCATGACAAAGATTTTGAGAAAAATGTTGAGACAAGGTTAGATATATGAGATCACCTTGCAACGATATTTTTATACAGTTATACACTGGAACTCTGTGTGTATTATGCATGGAAGAGGACTTCCCATATTTTGAAAAGTATATATGTATATATACTGAATATTTTGTGACTTCATCGCATTAAGATATCAAACTTGGTTCATTTCTTTTGACCAAGACTTTCATGAGTACTATGAGAAGGCTCATATATTGTTAATCATTATACATATTATTTTGGTGAGCTTGCTGCTCACCCTTGCTTTCTTCTTTCATCACACAACAACAGATAGAAAAGATGAACATGACCAAGCTCCCGATTCGCAAGCGATTAGGAAACGCTCCGCAGTTTCCTATAGGCGTTGATGTCGCTGTAGCTGAGGTAGGAACTACCAATAGGCTAGGTTTTCAACTTATGATGTACCAGACTTATGTATAATTATGAATTGTAATAATGGCAAAGAAATGTAAATTTATTCAGAAACCTTTTTAAGGTGTATTGACATATAATTGTGGAATAAAACGACTTGTGATTATTTTTGGATATTCATCTCTGAGACTATAACATGTGGTGTGTGTGTTTATTGTGGGGTCATAGTACAAAGTAGTTGATTGTGTATTAAGATTGGGTGTTATTAAGGGAAATGGAACTCGTGACAACCCGGATCCCCGACCCCGGATTTGGGGGTGTTACAGAAGTGGTATCAGAGCTAAGCGTTATAAACCTCAGAGATGATGTGACGTTAAGATAATAAGTTCACTAAGATAATATGAACTCTTGCCAAGTTCATAGTCGGACTACCTAATGTAGTACTGACAGTTAAAACCCTTAGGGGAACCCTTATAAATATCGTGATATAAGCGTAGTTCGTTATCGTATATGGTAGCGGGACTCCGAACCCTGAGGTTGAGGAGCAACAACGCGATGATGTTTTATTAGTTATTGGAGATCAGATTGTGGATCCAATGGAACACCCTAATGAGGGACCGGATGATGTTCATATTGAAGATGTAGCGGTTGAGGATGTTGTCCTAGAAGGGATTGTTGCTGAGAAGAATCCCGTGGAGGGTCCTGACAAGAATGAATAAAGGACCACTGAGGAATTGATGACCATGGTTCGGGGAATTACCAGATGTAGGATTGGCTGGTCACTACCGGAGATTCGTTCAAGTTTGTAAGGACAGAGAAATGCGAGAACAGCTTTCAAGAACTGAAGCAAAGATTGGTGATGGCCCTTATGTTGGCGTTGCCGGATGGAAAAAAGGAGATTTTGTGATTTGTAGTGACGCTTCGCATAAGGAATTTGGGTGCTTCTTATACAGCACAACAAGATAATCGCGTCCGTGTTAAGACAATTAAGGGAATATAAAATTCGATATCCCCGCCCATGAGCTTAGGCTCGTGGCAATAGTTTTACCCTAAAGATTGGAGGCACTACTTGTATGGAGAGAAGTGCGAGAATTACCTAAGCCATAAGTGCTCTAGTACATTTTCACGTAGAAAGAGCTCAACATACGCCAGAGGAGGCGGTTAGAGCTAATCAAGAATTATGATTGGGAGATTCTTTATCATTCGGGGAAAGCCAATATGGTGGCTGATGCCCTTAGTAAAAAGGAGAGACTCAAGATGATAATGTCTTTTGGAGAGTTTATAAGAGATTTTGAGAAAATAGAAATAGAAGTGAAGGTAACCGGAGCTGGTACCGAAAAGCTGTTTGAGATTGCAATACAGTTCAAATTATTGGAAAAGAACAGATTGTGCCAGAAAAAGTGATGAATGAGGGCAGAGAGCCAACAATTAGATAAAAGATTAATATCGAGAAAGATGATAAGGGAATAATGAGGTATTCCTACAGAATTTGGGTTCTAAATGTTCAAGAGCTTAAAGATGAGATCTTAGATGAAAGCTAGTTTGAGGAATAAGATTTAGAGCTAACCCTGAACGTGATAGTCAGGGAGGTCGCCATCAAGATAGAAAGAACCCATAACATAATGAAGTGGAAAATGAGGATTTAAAACATGAAGGATGACCCCGATTACGGGGAGGAGGAGGAAACGTTCAGACTAAGGAAATAGAAGTCGAGTAAGGAAAGGAGAACCGAGACGGTACTCCTATATGATAATTTATGGACCTGTCTAGACAGAACTTAGACTATTATCCTCAACCACCACCTTGAGGAAACAATGCGATAGGAAATTCTTTCAGGACCTTTAAGTCTCTAAGCTCTTAGATTTCCAAGGAACAGGTTGACCTAGTCGAGGCAAGAGCCTGGCTAAAGGAAATAGAGGAATCATTTGAGATTCTGAATGATTGACGAACCACAAAAGACTATTTTTGTCAGTTACCCTCCTAAGAGAGAGACCACCCGCTGGTGAAAGGCCAAGGAAGGCACGAAGCAAGAGATTATAATAAACTGATTTAAGTTCAGTCAATTGTTTTCGGGAAAGTAATTCCCAAAGATAAGGAGATAGTGTAAAAGCTTTAGAGCCAGAACAAAGGCAGACGAGTATGATGAATTATGAATCTAAGTTGTAAAAGTTATCAAGATTCGTTCTGAGGACACGAATCCAGAATGACGGGATGTATGAAATCAATGCTTATGTTGTGTTGGTTCATGAAATAATCATAAGAGAAAGGAAAATAAAAAGAAACTGGAGTGGAGAGGAATATAAAGGCAATAGAGTTTGAGGAATGATAAGGGAGTTGGGTATGAGGAAACCCTAAAGACTCGTAGTAATAGAAATAGAAAAGTATGTAATCGTCAGGATGAGGGTGATTCACCATGAGTTAAATTGATGGTTGAAGGTATAAGAGATACATATATTTTATCCACTGTAAGTTGGGAGGATTCGAGGAAACCTTGAGATAGTTCGAAGGATAAATAATGAGACGAGGATAGACTGAGACAAGAAAGTAAGAAATTAGGAAAAATTGGATGAAGGAAGTGACCTTCAAGAATGTGAAGTGTAAGACCGGTGGCTTGATACCCAGAAAGGGAGACGCCATGTATGAAAGATATCCCAACATTGAGGTGACTGTTGAGATAAATAACAAAAGTAAATAAGGAATTATTAAGAAGAGGTTCACATTGAACACGACCAATATCTTCCAGAACATCCTTGTTATCGTTACCAAATTAGGCAAGAAAAGCAGATAACCGTTGTTACCTTTTGGAGGCCATATTGATTGACCTCATTTTGAATACAGATGTTATTGTGAAATTAGGCATATACTATCGAGGTGGGAATGATTGAATAAGACACCCTTATCAGGGATATATGACTTGATTTATCCATGGAAGGATGCATGTACCTTTTTAAAGGTGGAATTAAGGATATAACATCGGTAACTTAAAACGAATCCTAGGGGAATGCATAAAGGTTGGCATTTCACCCTTAATAGGGATAGTATGAGTTTTGACAGTATAAATTGGAAAGGATTAAGGTAATAACAACCTTTAAGAATCAGTGGAGAAATTTTTTCAGAAGTATATAGGCAATGATTCTGGTATTAATAAATGGTATCTTGATATGCCCTGTATCTAGGGAATACAGGAGGAACGATTCAAGGATAACCTTAGAGGTTTTACAAGGAGAAAGGTAATATTCAAAATTCTCAAGAATAAAAATGTTGATAAAGGAAATGTGACGTAATTATAATGATGCCAAGTGGGGCACGTGTTACACCACGAGAAAGTATGGATCGAACCAGTAATGGTCGAAATTGTTCAGGGCAATTAGGACTTAAGATAAAAGATGTTCTAAGTATGATTGAGAGTCAGTCGTGACAGTGATTAACCTCTAAAGACTGAGGCAATAACTTATGGAAAAATGGTGATATTTTTTTACTTATCAGATTTTAAGGAAAACATCTTCACATAAGCTGTGATTGAAATGAGGTAGAAAATTTATTTGGAGGTGGTTAAAATGACATTGACTGTAAGGAAATTTTACTATCAGGAAAGGCCAAAGAGGTGGCCGACACTTTAAAGGTAAGAGGATAATTATAGGCGCTTGTACCTAAAGGAATACAGTGATGATGGTTAAAGCTATGAAGGTTGTATTATGGTTTGGAAGATTGACATTCCTTCTGATGACTGTGCAATACTCAACCATAATAGTAGTTGGTAAAGGTTTAATTCGTGTAATCGCCATGAGCGGGCTATCTATCTCAGAAGATACTATCTTGAGATAAGCCAGGACCATGTTTCAAAAAGGACTAGACGAACCCTTGAGTTAAGTCTTCTATTTAAGGCATACGATTAAGAATGGTATTAACCTGCTATCGTTGCTTTGACTGAAACTCTTCTGCAATTTTATCTACTTCATGTCATGAAAGTACGCCAGGATCTGGAGTGTTCTCCATGAATCATGAATGGTGATTATGTTAACTCCTTAGAAGGATTCTATACGACATGTATGGACTCCGTATGGTTAGATATTAAGATTTCATGGAAAGTGAATGACGACAGTAGGTCAGTGGTGGACCATAGTAATGCAGCAATGATTCTGCGAGTAATGAGCTGATTACAACCGTGAGAGTTGTATTGGAATGGATGTTGAGGTTGAGTACCACTAATCGGGTCGTGGTAGTGTATAAGTTATCATTGATAGACTAATTAAGTAGAGTATCTACCTATTGAATATTTATTCCCTCTTATCAATAGAGAGTCGTATTACTATACGAGGAAGGTTGCGGTGCAAGCACAGAATTCTAGTATCGATGATGTATAAAATGAGATTCCAGATTCGATTTTCGATGTCGAGGGAGTTTCAAAGGTGATTGAGTATGAGCTCGAGGAAGAGCATGGGTCCATAGAATGATGGACGGAATAGCAAAAATATTTTGGCACGTGAAATGCGATGCTATAATACTTGATGTTGATATAAATACATATATGTTTTGTTCTTCTATGACAAACCTCTATAGTTCAGAGGTAGGTTCCAAGCCAGATATTTTGTGGCAGTATATTTTTTTTCATATATACAATCCTCTTCAATTCGTTCTTTTCTCTTCTTTTCATTTTGTATAAGCTGAGAAGAACAACCCTTCCAGAAGGGGAGGTATTGCCGAATGACTATCTATCTGTGTGGTAGAAGCCTAGTAGGATACCAGCTATTGTTTAATTGCTTGTCAAGTACTAAAGGCTGGCCACCTTCTGTACTAACTATGCGTTATAACAAGTGTTCATGATCATAGTGATCTCTCAATAAATTCTTTTACTTTTATATGAAGGATTAAGCTTTCGAAGATAGAAGCAGCTGAAAAAGGAGTAGTAAAGTTGTGGTGGTATTCGGAATGGAAACACATTCGTGATACTAAGGTTGACGAGGTTATTAAAAGGTTATAGAACGCTAGCGAGCAAAAGTATAACCAGTATAATATTAGGAACGGAAGGTAGTAGCGATTATGAACTAGAAAAGAATGGGTATTGAGAAGCAAAAGCTCTAATGCTAAAAGCTATAATGAGAGTCTGTGCAATAGACTTGAAAGAAATTGGAATGATCACTTAACACGGATTGAGTTTTTTTACGACAATAGATCATATGTCAGTATTGAGATATCGCCTTATGAGATCCTTGAGGGAAGACAATGTCGATCTCCCTTATGTTAGGATGAAGTTGTAGAGCGCAAGATGCTCGGACCAGCAGTGGTCCAAAGGACCAAGGATATGATAGATCTAATCAGAGGACGGCTGGTAGTAGCCCAAGATGGACATGATAAGTATGTTGATTTGACACGAAAGGACAAAGAGTATGAAATAGGGGACCTAGTAATGTTATAGGTATCCCTTGGAAAGGATTGATGAGGTTCGGAAAGAAAGGAAAGCTAAGTCTACAATTGTTGGACCCTTGGATATATTAAGACGTTTGGGAAGTTAGCATATGAGCTAGCCCTACCCCCGAACAGGTAGCAAGTCATAACGTGTTTCACGTATCAATGTTAAGGAAGTGTAATTCAGATGCCAGATAAATAGGGGCATATGAGCGCATAGGCATGCGACCAGACATAACCTATAGGGAGCAACCAGAAAGGGTTATAGATCGAAAAGGAACAAGTGCTTAGGAGAAGGGTTATCAAACTATTCAGAGTTTGATGGAAGGACCACAATGTGGGAAAATTTACTCGAGAGTTAGAAAGTGCAATGCTAAGAGAGTATCCCTATTCATTTTCTATCTGATTCCGGGACGGAATCCTTTTAAGGAGGGGAGACTGTAATAACCCCAATTTTTGGAAAATTTTTGAAACCCTTATGAATAGTGTTTTTGCTGAATGAGAAAACTTTTCATGCCACACTAGGTAGGGGTTCTTTTATGGATATTCTGAGATTTTATTGGCACTCTATATGGTATATAAGTGTATGTAAAGATCGTCAGAATCCAATTCCGAACACTTTGATTTTCCCGGAAATCCACTAGATACGGAAAGAATTGAGTATAAGGTAACATGATAAAAAGGATTTAAATTAAATGATTATAAGAGAGGATCATAAAAGGAATACAATATATTGAGAAAGGTTAAGGGAACCTAAGTAATAAGATCCCGGGTATGATCCCTCAAACGATAAACGAAAACGAAAGTTAAGCGAACTGTATAACAGATCAGCGGTCATTAGGCAAATAATTAGAAGCTAATCAAAGAGATTAGAAGGGATGATGACATAACAATGTGACATAAGCATGACATAAGGGGAAGGAGATGTGGTTGATTTAAAACCACACAAAGTCAAGGCTAGAAAGGTAATTAACCAAAAAACAAGACAAAAAGCAACCAACCAAGCCAAAACATTTCATTTTCATCAAAAAACACAAAACCCCCATTTTCTTCATGAAGCTCTCGGCCCCTTTTCTTAAAAAATGAAGATCCAAGCTCCACCACTTACTATTTAGCAAGGTATTTATCTAAGCTTCCCCATGGATAGTTACATACTTCCTATAAGTTTAAGCTTCTAATTCCAAGCCAATCTTTTTCTATAAATCATGGAAGAAGATGGTGAATAGTACTTTCTTGAAATTAATTTTGTGTTCTTGATTTCTTTGAAAGAACAAGCTTGTAGGAGGTTAGATTAAGGCTTCCATGGGCATTTCAAGGATCTTTCATGGATTAAAAGCTCTAAGGAAGGTATAAACTCCAAACCCTAGCTTTGGTTTTGAGTAATTAGGAATGAATATGATTGATATAGTATATGTGAAGCATGAGGCTTGTTTGTTTAAAGTTTGGTTGAGTTTGTAGAGATTAGTTGGTTTTGTGGTGTTTTTGGAGTTGTAAATCTTGTTAATTAGTTAATGAACTTAAGTATAGCTTTTAGTTCATGTTTGAGGGTAGTATAAAGTTGATAATATTGAGTTGTTGGGGCTGTTGGAGTGTGTTTTGGATGGATGTTGGTTGTATGATTGATTTGGGGTTGATTGGTGGTTGTTTTGGAATGGTTTAAATTTGGGAAATCGCGTAAACATAGCCGCCATAATGCCCGATTTACCGTAGACTGTTTTTGTTCTTAACATCAGAACCCTTAAACTCACTGCTAGGTTTTGACCATTGCCATTTTTAGATAGTTCATGTTATGAGCTTCGTTTTGATATGTGGTTCGTTTGATTCCGATGAACGGTTTAGGAGAAACGGCCGTTTTAAGTAACGACGTTTCACGAACGAACCCTTACCCCTCGCTTTACTTTGAAACATAGGTTAAAGACCTTAAAGGACTAATTGAAGTATGAAACATTTATGTAAGGTGTAATAGGCAGTTGGTAAGACACTTGCGAAAGAATCGCCTTAAAACTCGTAATGGTTAATTTATTAAAAATGGTGGAGCCGAGGGTACTCGAGTGACTTAAGAGAATCAGTAAGCGCAAAACGAGCGTTAGAGTCTGAGTTGGTTAGAGTATAGATTTACAAGTGACTTTGGTTTAATTCCAACTTACTTGTTGCTTATAGGTTACCAGACTCGTCCCGAGCCATTCGTAACCCCCAGTCGCTCAGGCAAGTTTTCTACCCGTTATACTGTTGTTGTGATGTATATGTGTATATGCATGATCTTGCGATAAATGCATACTTGTTATTAGCAAATTCTTACGATATATTGTAGCATGTGATATGGTACATATGCATGCCTGTTTCGTATTCTTGCCATATATATATGTTGGTTCAATTGATAATACCTATGCTAGAGAATAGCGGTAATTTGCATATACCCTTAGTATAGGGACCCAAAGGTGAAAACATTTTCTAAAACCGGGAGTCGAGGATCCCGAGTAGATTTTATATATATATATATATATTTATATATATATATGATTATAGTTTTCAAAACTATTAATTGAATAAGGTTTATTCGATAACTTTATTTTATTAATGAATATTATCTTGAATATTCATTCGAGGACTTATGACTCATTTATATTATTTATTGAATATTACTTGGATATTCATTTGAGGATGTATGACTCCTTTATTTTATTATTGAATATTATTTCGAATATTCATCCGAGGACTTATGACTCCTTTATTTTATGATTGAATATTATTTCGAATATTCATCCGAGGACTCATGACTCCTTTATTTTATTATTGAATATTATTTCGAATATTCATTTGAGGATGTATGACTCCTTTATTTTATTTAATGAATATTATTTATAATATTCATTCGAGGTATTATGACTCCGCTTATTACTGAAATATATTCTTTATTTTATTAAAGAATAAGGTGTCAATAATCAAACTTATTTTCGATTATTCAAATAAAGATAGTACTTTCATATAAGTATATCTTTGGTTATTTAATATCCATTTCAAGTATAAGTTTTAAAACTTCTACTTCAATTATTTTTATAAAGATTATTCTTTATGGGAATATTATTTAAATAATAATATTCAGATATTTTCTAATATATCGGGACTGATTTATTTTAATAAATCAGCAGTACTCCAAACATTCTTATAAAAGTTTTCGAGTCTTCAAAATGATTTTAAAAGTTAGAGTGGATCCCAAAACTCATTTTTTTTATATTTAAGATCTTCATTTCAAAGGGAATTTAAATACTCGCTCAAAACCTGGGGGATCCAGCTCTGTGGTGCATTTTACATTCGCAACGTGGTTGCTGTTTTGAGAAAACAAATGAACTGATTACTTACCCAACGTACGGGAAGTAAGCCCATCTAATTGAGTCGGCATAAGCGACAGGTCGGGGTATGGTCTATCAAAGTGTAAGTGGCTGGGTGGCAGTCCATCAACGCGTAAGAGGCCGGGTGGCGGTCCAGCACAAGGTCCTTATGTGGCCAGGGTGATGACCGGTGGGGAATTCATCCATCTACTAGTAGAAAAGGTTACTTATTGGTATCTTTGCCTGATCAACAAGATATCAGGTTTATGCCAAAATTCTTTCCTTTCCAAATTTATTGGATATTGCAATTCTGTTCATCCTTTACATGACAGAGGGTTTCAGGAAACGTATGTATATATATAGGTGTATATATATATCGGGACTTAATGAAGTATATCATAACTTCATTTCCTTCAAAATATTTCAAAGATTGAATCTATTCAAGTCTTATCTTGTAGTCTCATCAGTGTGATGAACTTTTGAAACTAATTATAACTTGAACGGTGGTAGTTCAAGTAGTATTTGGAAAAGATATAAGTATATTGGAGTATCTTGTAACTTCATCTTTTAAACTTATATCTAGTAAATGATTATCTTATGCATGACAAAGATTTTCAGAAAAACGTTGAGACAAGGTTAGATATATGAGATCACCTTGCAATGATATTTTTATACAGTTATACACTGGAACTCTGTGTGTATTATGCATGGAAGAGGACTTCCCATATTTTGAAAAGTATATATGTATATATACTGAATATTTTGCGACTTCATCGCATTAAGATATCAAACTTGGTTCATTTCTTTTGACCAAGACTTTCATGAGTACTATGAGAAGGCTCATATATTGTTAATCATTATACATATTATTTTGGTGGGCTTGCTGCTCACCCTTGCTTTCTTCTTTCATCACACAACAACAGATAGAAAAGATGAACAGGACCAAGCTCCCGATTCGCAAGCGATTAGGAAACGTTCCGCAGTTTCCTATAGGCGTTGATGTCGCTGTAGCTGAGGTAGGAACTACCAATAGGCTAGGTTTTCAACTTATGATGTACCAGACTTATGTATAATTATGAATTGTAATAATGGCAAAGAAATGTAAATTTATTCAGAAACCTTTTTAAGGTGTATTGACATATAATTGTGGAATAAAACGACTTGTGATTATTTTTGGATATTTATCTCTGAGACTATAACTTGTGGTGTGTGTGTTTATTGTAGGGTCACAGTACAGAGTAGTTGATTGTGTATTAAGATTGGGTGTTGTTAAGGGAAATGGAACTCGTGACAACCCGGATCCCCGACCCCGGATTTAGGGGTGTTACAATTGATATGATTTGGAATGGTAAAAATTTGGGAAATCGCGTAAACATAGCCGTCGTAATGTCCGATTTACTTTAGACTGTTTTTGCTCTTAACATCAGGACCCGAGGACTCCCTTTTATGTTTTGACCATTGCCATGATTAGATAGTTCATGTTACGAGCTTCATTTTGATATGTGATTCGTTTGAATCCGATGTACGGTTTAGGAGAAACGACCGTTTTAAGTAACGGCGTTTCGTGACCAAACCATTACCCCTCGCCTTACTTTGAAACCTTGGTTAAGGATCTTAAATGACTAATTGGGGTATGAAACATTTATTTAAAGTGGATTAGGCAGTTGGTAAGGTACTCGCGAAAGAATCGTCTTAAAACCCTTAATGGTTAATTTATTAAAAATGGTGGAGCCGAGGGTACTCGAGCGACTTAAGAGAATCAGTAAGCGCAAAGCGAGCGTTAGAGTCTAATTTGGTTAAAGTATAGATTTACAAGTGACTTTGGTTTAATTCCAACTTATATGTTGTTTATAGGTTACCAGACTCACCCCAAGCCATTTATAACCCCCAGTCGCTCAGGCAAGTTTTCTACCCGTTATACTGTTGTTGTGATGTATATATGTATATGCATTGTCTTGTGATAAATGCATGTTGGTTATTTAGCAAATTCTTGCGATATATTGTAGCATGTGATATGGTATATATGCATGCCTGTTCCGTATTCTTGATACATATATCTGTTGATTCAGTTGATAATACCTATGCTAGAGATAAGAGGTATTTGCATATACCCTTAGTATAGGGGACCCAAAGGTGAATATTTTTCTAAAACCGGGAGTCGATGCTCCCGAGTATATTATATATATTTATGTATATATATATAGATATAGTTTTCAAAACTATTAATCGAATAAGGTTTATTCGATAGCTTTATTTATTTAATGAATATTATTTTGAATATTCATTCGAAGGCTTATGACTCTGTTTATTTTGTTTAATGAATATTATTTTGAATATTCATTCGAGGACTTATGACTTCGCTTATTTACTAAGTAATATTCTTTATTTTATTAAAGAATAATGTTTCGATAATCAAACTTATTTTCGATTATTCAAATAAAGATCGTACTTTCGTATAAGTATATCTTTGATTATTTAATATTCATTTCAAGTATAAGTTTTACAACTTCTACTTCAATTATTTTTATAAAGATTATTCTTTATGGGAATATTATTTAAATAATAATATTCAGATATTTTCTGATATATCGGGACTGATTTATTTTAATAAATCAGCAGTACTCCAAACATTCTTAAAAATGTTTTCGAGTCTTCAAAATGATTTCTAAAAGTTAGGGCGGATCCCAAAACTCATTCTTCTATATTTAAGATCCTCCTTTCGAAGGGGATTTAAATACTCACTCAAAACCTGGGGGATCCGGCTCTGTGGTGTATTTTACATGCGCAACGTGATTGCTGTTTTGAGAAAACAATTTGATTACTTGCCCAACGTTCGGGAAGTAAGTCCATCTAATTGAGTCGGCATAAGCGACAGGCCGGGGTACGGTCTATCAAAGTGTAAGTGGCTAGGTGGCAGTCCATCAACGCGTAAGAGGCCGGGTGGCGGTCAAGCACAAGGTCCTTATGTGGCCAGGGTGATGACCGGTGGGGGATTCATCCATCTACTAGTAGAAAAGGTTACTTATTGGTATCTTTGCCTGATCAGCAAGATATCAGGTTTATGCCAAGGTTTTCTCCTTTCCAAATTCATTGGATATTGCAACTCTGTTTATAATTTTCATAACAGAGGTTTTCAAGGAGTGTATGAAATGTATATATATATATAGGTGTGTATATATATATCAGGACTTAATGAAGTATCTCGTAACTTCATTATTTATAATGATATTTCAAAGATTGAATCTATTCAAGTCTTATCTTGTAGTCTCATCAGTGTGATGAACTTTTGAAACTAATTATAACTTGAACGGTGGTAGTTCAAGTAGTATTCGGAAAAGATATAAGTATATTGGAGTATCTTGTAACTTCATCTTTTAAACTTATAACTAGTTAATGATTGTCTTATGCATGACAAAGATTTTCAGAAAAACGTTGAGACAAGGTTGGATATATGAGATCACCGTTGCAACGATATTTTTATACAGTTATAAACTGGAACTATGTGTATATTATACATGTCAGAGGATTTCAAAGATTGTGAAAAGTATATATGTACATATACTGAATATTTTGCGACTTGGTCGCGTTAAGATATCAGCTTGGTTCATTTCTTCTTGACCAAGACTTTCATGAGTACTATGAGGATGCTCATATATTGTTAATTATTATACATATTATTTTGGTGGGTTTGTTGCTCACCCTTGCTTTCTTCTTCTATCACACAACAACAGATATAAAAGATGAACAGGACCAAGCTCCCGATTCGCAAGTGGTTAGGAAACGTTCCGCAGTTTCCTGTAGGCGTTGATGCCGTTGTAGCCGAGGTAGGATCTACCAATAGGCTAGGCTTTCAACTTTTGATGTACCAGACTTATGTATAATATGAATTGTAATAATGGCAAAGAATATGTAAATTTATTCAGAAACCCTTTTGAGGTGTAATGACTTATAATTGTGGAATAAAATGACTTGTGTCATTGTTTGGTATTCATCTCTGAGACTATAACTTGTGGTGTGTTTGTGTATATTGTGGGGTCACAGTACGCAGTAGTTGGTTGACTATTAAGATTAAGTATTGATAAGGGAAATGGAACTCATGACAATTCGAATCCCCGACCCCGGATTCGGGGGTGTTACACCCGTGCCCATTAATTATCTTTTACTGCTTCATGTCTGACAGGTGTCTCAACGGTTACTTTTTCTACCTTGTATAAGTAAAAGAGAGAAAAGATTGTAAAATCTTTTATTTACTTTCATATTTTATCTCTCTTTTTACTTTTATTCTCTCTCATCTACTGACGATTTTTCATACAGACATTTTCTCAAATACCTTACAGGCAATTTTCTTTCTCACGAATTCTCATAGCACCCAAGGACATAATTTTTGATGGAGCTACGTTTGTTCCTAATAATTTCTCTGCTATTCTTAGCAAGTCAGAAGCCCCATCTGAACTTCACTTTATTCAGGACTTTCTTGCTAGTTCTGATATTGGGTATGCTCTGACCGAACCCGAAGCAGTCTCTGGTACTCAGGTCCTGGAGTTTTGGAGAAGCGGTATATATGATGATGGTGGTGCTCAAGGGTCCCCAAGCATTATTTTTTCATCAGGGGAGGATGAGTATGTTGTGACTTTGTCTATGGTTCGACAAGCACTGCAGCTACCTGAGAACTGTGTCTATTCTACTGTTGAAGATCCAGTTCTTCAAAACATGATGGCCAGTCTGGGATATGAGAGGACATTGGCAAAGCTGGGCCAGTTGAAGAGATCTTTCATAAGGAGGGAATGGAGTTTCTTCTTTGATTGCATAACTAAAGCTTTTGCAAACAAATGTTCCAATTTTGATGCAATTCCCATATTCATCCAACAAATCGGGTATGCTCTCATAAATCGAACTGATTTTGACTATGCAAGTGTTGTCTTAGGTTTTATTGGAGACATAATGAATGAAGATAGATCTACTATTTATTTTTCTAGATTCTGTTGGCTTATCTATAGTTTCTGTTGTGATAATAAGCCCCAAAGTGCTGATGAATTAATTTCATCATTTAGAATAGCTAAAAGAGCTTTGACTGACTTATCATCTACTGATAATAAGAAGGCTGTAGTTAAGACCCCTCTTAATTCCTTTATCTGTCAAACAAGCCTTAATAACCTATGATCATGTTAAGTACACTGCACTATATCCTGATGTTCAACCATCTGAACCTCATCCATCAGCACCTACCACTTCTACTCAACCACCTCAAACTTCTCCACCTCAAACTTCAGAACCTACAGTGCAGCCTTCATCTTCCAAACCTAAGAGGACTAAGAAAGTACCTCAGACACAACAGACTAGAAGGAGATTCATTCTGCGAGATGAATCAGATGCTGAGGAACAAGTTCATGTATCAGAACCTGTTGTTCGAGAAGCTGAGAAGGTCTCTTCTCAGGAGGATGTTGATATTGGGAGTTCTAGGACCCTAATAAGGCTTAGAAAGCGTAATTCTGATGATACAGCTCCTAAAGTCACCTTAAAAGCTAAAAGATTCAAAACATTGGCAAAAAGGCCTGAAGATTCTGGTAAAGGAATGGAAGAAGTAGCTAAGGAAGGGGATCAGGAATCTCTGATCTCACAAGACCCTGTTGAAACTCACAATTCTTCTAGTGCTGATCCAGACCCTCATGCAACTCATCACTCTCCACTACATGAGCCAGAAACTACTCACATTCCTACACCTCCAGTATCTCCAGTAAATGCTGATACCCAGGGGCCAAGTGATGAAATTGACATTCATAACTTGGAAGTGCCTCATGTTTTGTATCTAGAAGCTCCACCAACTCAAGTCACTCCACCAACAACACCAATTCCTGATGCTGATTTTAATCCAGAATTGCCTAGAACACCTTCTCTGCATCTAGATACTGAAGATCAGATTTTAGGTGAGCATCAGAATATGGATGTTGATCAGAACTTAATTGGAGATCAGCCCTTAGAGGATGATGTTGAAGCCTCCATGGCTTCTCATACTGTTCTTTTATCAGAGGATGCTGAAGATGTTAACTCTGTAAATTTTGATGCTGCAAATATTGATGCTACTGGTAATGCTGCTACAAATTTAGATGTTGATGCAGCTGGTCCTTCTGGACATGCACCTCTACAAGCTCCTTCAAAAGCTGAGATAGTTAAAAAGTTTGTTACAGGGGAAGCACCAGTACCTTAGAGTGAAACTCCTAGAGGACAGGAGTGGACTAAGGAGTGGAACACAGTTACCTTTGTCCCTACTGAAAAGATTCTTGCTGATCACTTGGCAAAAGCTGATGAGATGTTAGTCAATGATGATTTCAAGACACAGCTAAAAGTTACTGCACTTAGTACAAGGTACCTTCAAGGTCAACATTCTATAACTCAGGCCAAGGTGGACAAGATTCAAGAAACCTTAATGCAGCAAGATACAGTTGTCAAGTTGGACAAGAAAAGGTTTTTCAAACCTTCCTTTGATAAAATTACCAACATTGAGAAAACCCAAGAGAAGCAACAGTCTCAGATTGATGAAATTTTGAAAAATCAAGCTTCTCAGCAAAATCAACTCAATGAGATCCAATCCTCAGTGGAATTGCTTCTCTTTCTTCTTTTACCTGCTGATGCCAAAAAGGGGGAGAAAGTAATTAAGTCAAAATGCAAACAAACACTGAAGAAAAAGGATGATGATAATGACCCGGGAAACTCTGGAATGAGTGGAGGTCATGGTCAAGGTGGAGGTCTCTCATCAAGTAGAATTGGAACTACAAGACATAGAACAAGTTCTGATACTGGGAGAAGAATAACTTCTGATACTGGTAAAAGGATAAGTTCTGATGAACTTTTGGAACTTGACGAAGAAATTTCAAGACAATTATTTCTGAAAAAAATCCAGGAATGGACTTTGAGAGTCTATTGGAAGAAGAAGCTAGACTTAAGTTAGAAAAAGTCAACTCCAACTCTGAAGCTTCTGTTGTTAAAAAGAAACTTCCTACGGCTAAAGGCATTGTGATAAAATAAAGGACAAATCCTGTGGCAACTAAAGCCAAATCGCAATTACAGATAGATCCAAGGTCCAAGGGCAAAGAAAAAGTTGGTGAACCTGTAAAGGTTTATGTGCCTTCTATGGATGAAGAAATTTCTGATGAAGATGCTAATCTTACTCTCACTTCAAGGAAGATTTCTAAGACAACCTCTGACATGGTTCAAGTTGTTCAGAGTCAAGATATAGTTAGTTCTGATATAAAGATGAAGCAAGCTACCTCTGACATAGCTCAAGTTGGCTTGATATTAGAAGATAAGTCAAAGGAAACCTCTGACATTGCTCATGTTAAATCCTCAAAGTTACTCCTACCAGGATTCACTAAAGCCAAACAGACTCAACCTTTGAAGACTGCAGCAAGTGGTTTTGAAGCAAGAGTGGTTACTGGAAAGGAAGCAAGAGATAAATCTGGATTGGATAGTGCTGATGAAAGAAGAGTGCAGAACACAACCAATAATCCAACCTCCTTAAGTGAACCAGGTATTGGTGCAACTCCTGAAAGATTGAATCAACTTGAATCTGTACAGATGGTCTACCATACCTTCTTGAAAGAACACATCTTGTTATATTTGATGACAGATGGAAGGGTTTACCATATAAGGGAAAATGCTATACCACTGAAGTATTTTGAGGAATTAGAACATGTTTTATTCTTACTTCAAGTGAAGGACAGATTAACAGAAAGTGCTACAAATTATTTGAAGACTCAAATTCATAGATAGAAGAAACTTTATTCTGTGAAGTCTGACAGCACATACTGTCCCAAGTACAGAGATCACAAGGGTGATGTTGTTGATATGAAGCCTAATACTGCAAAGATCAGAACATATCTTGGTATTAAGGGACTTGAATTCAATCTAGAGTCTGACAAAGCCTATGTCATAAGACTAGATCAGGAGTTGAGAAAAGCAAAAATTAATGATCTCAGATATGCTATCTTCCAAACTGGTGAAGATACTGTAGAGCTTAAAGATGCTAAAAGGAGGATGATTGATGCACTCAGATATGCTGAGAGATGTTTGTTAAAGAACTATCTCAGAACAACTCCTGATATCAAAGAGATCAGAAAGTGAAGCCAAGTCAAGATCTATAACTGCTCAAATTCTGATATGTATACAGAATGAAGTTGTTATCAGAAGTTAAAGTTGGTAAAGCTTCAAGGACTGTAAGTTGTAGTTATCTAGTCAAATTCTCATGCATTTGTACTTAATGTTTTTGACATCATCAAATATCTGTTGAACTTGTATATTATGCTAATTTACAAGTTGGGGGAGATTGTTAGATATATTTGATAATGTCATGTCTAATATGATTTATGTTTAGTTTTCAGATTTTACTTAAACAGGACAAATCAGTACTTAACTGAAATCATCACTTATACTGAAGTCAGAACTTAAGTTATCAGTACTTAAGGTTCAGGAGATATTTATCAGGAGATAATATCAGGACTTAAAGGAAACTTTCAGATAAGGAAGGCGGTTGATTGAAAGGAAAGAAGATCAAGACAAACGCAAGAAGAGATATGCATGAAGAAGGAATTCTATGAAGAATAGAATACTTGGAAGAAAAGATAACTGGTTGATATATTTTAGGAAGCAGAATTATATTCCATATCAATTAGCGATTATCTTGTAACTGTGTAATATATAAACACAAACATAGGGTTTACACTATAAGTGTTATTATTATCGAGAATATTATTCATTGTAACCCTAGCAGCTCTCGTGATATTTTGTTCATCACTGAGAGAGGACAGTTCTACATTGTAACAGAGTTTAATAAAGTTTTTTTCTGTTACTTGTGTTCTTTGAATTCGATTTGATTGTGCTATACACTGTATTCAACCCCTTCTACAGTGTGTGTGACCTAACAGGTTGATTGTAAGAGAGGAAAGAAAAAAAAGGAATGAGGCTGAATATGAGGAAATGAAAAGAAAGTATGATGAGGAGATTGAAATGTTCATAAAAAGATCAGAAGAACTGAAAGCAAAAGGAATGAGTAGAATCTCTAAGGATGGAAAGTTTCTAAATATTAAAGCTGGAAAATTCCCAAGATTTAGGATTTATTTACAAGACAATGGTTATCCAAAGGCAGATATAATCAAACTTGTAGAATCTCTAAGTGGGACACCTATTGTAGAATAACTTGAAATTCTTGTTTACTTAAAGGATCTCATTAGAGAAGAAGCAAAAGCAAAAATAGTATTTACCTGATGTTTGTAACTACTTAAACTCTGTAAATCTCCTAATGTATAAAAGTTGTAATTTTGTCAATTTTTATGTATTAATCTTGATTTCCATCATAACTTGGGGTTAGTCTTGTTAACAAGCATGAATTTGTGTTAAGCAATATTCTCACAAATTGGGGGAGATTGTTGTGCAAGACATGCCTGTACAATAACAAGGCTAAGTCAAATTGACAACCCTAAGTAAGTTATATTGTAATCTTAGTTTGCATTTTATATTGTAATATTTAAAGTCCGTAAAAATGTCAAAGAGTAGACTGGAGTCTTTTTCTTTACACAGTATCAAGCCTAAGAATTTTATCTGGAAGAAGATCAAGAAGATCATGCCTTAGAAGAATTATGAAGAACCTTGGAGTTAAATAAATATGTTTTGAGAAAAATGTTTTAAGTCAAAATCTCTACAAGTCACAGATTTTGTGTTATAGAGAAGTCATTCGAGAACTCCAAGTGACTTATCGAAAAGACAGGAAAGCTACTAGAGAACTCAGAGATATCAACAAGCCAAATTGAAGACATGAAGATTGGAGATATCGACAAGTCATTTCTTCACTAGAGAACTCAGAGTTATCGACAAGTCAAATATCATTATAGAACTCTGAGATATCGACAAGTCAAATATCATTAGAGAACTCTGAGATATCGATAAGTCGAACTCTGAGTTATCAACAAGTCAATTAGTCACTAGAGAACTCAGAGATGTCTATAATCCAAAGTGAAGACATGAAGTGGAGAGATCTTGACAAGCTAAATTCTCTTTTGAGAACTTAGAGACCTCTACAAGTTAAATCAAGTATAGAGTAATGAGAGATCTCGATAAGCCAATATACTTATCGAGATGTCAAGTTCTCTATATAAAAAACTGGAGATCTCGAGGTAAAACTCAAAGTTCAAAGTGCAGATCAGTTCAATATCCAAGATTGTCAATCAACAAAAAATTCAACCAGTTGGATTGACAAGTCTACAAAAAGCAGCTTGAAGAGTGTGCAAGAACAAGGATGAATATTAACTGACAAAGTAAGATGAAAGTTAACACAATATGCAAAGATATGCTAAGCCAGAAATGGAAGATATACTTTTCCTAAAATGGAATGATAAGTGACAGTTTACTAAAGTGCATAGCATGTCTTATTACACACTGTGTAAACCAGTAGTTAACTATCATATAAAGTTAACACTGGTCCATTGTTACAAGTAACAATTTAGATCAGAAAATCTTGTATTTTCTCTCAAGGAAGAAGCTATGCTCTTTAGCAACAAAGAGCCTAGAAATTTTGTAGCAAAATATTATTAATTTTAATATAAAATTAAGTGAGTTTTGAAAGATTTGTATTCACTGTTATTGCTTGTTTCTAATTTTAGTATTAATACATCTCACTGCAAGATTTAATTCACTTTGTTCACAACCATATAAACTGCAAAGAAAAGCATAAAAACACAGAAACACATTCACCCCCCTCTGTGTGTAATTCATTACCTAACAAGCCACTCATCCAATGATAACCATTTAGATAACCTGCTCTAAATTTGAAAAATATACCAACTTTTATGTTCAGAAAATGTCCATCTTTGGAGAGTCTGCTCATCCCTTTTGCTTTAAGCTCATTTGATCTCTTCTCCATTCTTGCAAGTTCTTCTGCATACATCCTATCTCTTTCTTCCTTTTCAGCCTTTGCCCTTGCAATTTTCTCATCCCTTTCCTTCACCCATACACAGTATACAGCTTTCCAAAACCTTGTGATCGTATCCTTGTCCTTCATCAAACTGATCACCCTTTTGAATTTTGTGGTTGAAAGTGTCTCCTTTAGGTTACTGCCAAGTAGAGTGAAATAACCATCATTATAATAAATTTTGACTTCTGTATATAATATAACCCAGACTCTGACTATTTCTTCAGCTAGCTGTTGAAAATATTCTTCACTTGTGAGGCACCAATTTAGTGAAAGAAAGTCAATTTGATCATAGCAATTCCAGAGTGATCTCTCAGTAACTGGCAGTTGTTTTGCTTTTCTCCCAACAGATTTAAAGTGTGTCTTGATTGGAGGTTTATATGAAGGTAGGGTTGTGATTTTCTTCAAGCGGGTTTGAGTGGTAGTGATTGGGATTTTGAGAAGTGAATTTGCAGTTGTCTTGTATAGAAATTTTGGCTTTGAGGTGAGAGATGGTTGAGTGTTTGAGCTAAGAGATTTGGTAGGTTGAGATTGTGTTATTTGGATTTGTAGGGTTTGTTGGTGTGGTCCTGGATTGTCTTCCTTCTTTCTCCTCCTTCTTTTATCCCCTCTTTTCTTGTCATCATCCTTCTTTTTATCCTTGTTGTCAGTTTCTCTTGAAGATTGACTTGGATTTGAGGCAAAAGGTTTTTGTTCACCATGCTTCTGCTCATCATCATCCTTGTCATCTTTTAAATTAAATTGAGAGGATGGCAACATGGTGTCAGCATTTACAAGATAGCTTTTAAGAATTCTGATCATTTCTTCATCTTTAATTTTCTTGTTCTTTTTATATTTCAAATCAGATTGAAGAGTCATGATCAACCTCATGTTCCCTCTCACACAGTTCTTGGGAACATTGAAGATTTTGTTTTTCTTGGTCTGTGAGCAGATGTAGGACACCCCTTGCTTGGATATAGATAGGCTTCAGGAAATGCTGCTATTTGTGCATTTTTAAGCTCATGAAGAAGTTGAGTGTCCTTTGTGAAGACTACATGTACTTTGTCAATCACTACATCTAGCTCAGATGCCCTTAATGTTCTGAGATTGGAAAGAGATACTTGAAGGCATCTATTCACACCATCATCATTGATGTTGAAAACAATTCTCTTCTATAAGTAGTCATCAAAATTCACAACTACTACCCTGATAGAGTTGATAGTCTTGGCCAATGCTCTTTTATATGTGATGAAGTTATTTTGAAGAGGCATCCTTAGGATTGTAAGAAGTTCACTGAATTCTTGATCTTGATTTGGTCCTTCTGCAGCCTTGATGAGTCTTTCTTTTCCCACATCTTGAAATTGTTGAGTTTGTGAAGAATTTTGACCAAGTTGAACTAATGTGATAGACTCTTTAGATTTACTAGCATCCTTGGATTGTTGTATCCTAACTTTAATCTCCCTCTTAATCTTGGTGACAAGCATGAGTAGGGGAGTTGGTAATTCTAGCCTTACATCTTCAGGTAGTGAGCGCAATGGTATGTTGAGCTTCCTCATGATGGCTCCCAAAGCAACAGAGTTTTACATTTGGAGATGTTTGTGAGATTTCACTAGGATTTTGATATCTGTTTGTTGACTCTGCACCAAAGATGTAAGAGCTTGTACTTGTGCACTCAGTGAGTCATTGGAAGATTGGAGAGATGATACTTGGAATTGCAGTTCTTGAACTTGCAGTGTGGATGAGGATTGAGATGTGGAGGAAGTAAAAACCCCAAAAGTGTCCCGCACAGCCTTCTTAATTCCATCCATGAGCAAGGCTGAAGGAGTGTATCTTCCAGAGTGCATTTGATCCAGCTTCAGTCTTGTATCATTAGAATGAATGATATATTGTTGAACTTGTTCATTCAGGGCCACAAATGAGGTCTTGACACTTGTTTCCACTCCACTCAGATCATACCTTGACATCTGATCAGCAAATTTGAGAATTTGGTTTTGATCTCAGTTTGAGAAGGGATGATTTGATCCATCTTTTACTTTACCATCTTCATTATTTTTTCTTGATGTCTAGTCAGTGTAATTTGAAGTTCCTTTCCAAAGTTGTGAAAGGCCTTGATTTGAGCCTTTTATACATCATTGATGGCATCATACACTTCCCAAGGAGTTAGAGATCTAGCATTGCTTCCCATAATAGTGATATACTCCTCCCTAAACTTAGCTAGCACGACATCCATTTCAATAGAGAATTCTTTATCTAGCCAAGCATCACATTTTGCATCCTGACCAGCTTCATCAATAATTTTGGCTTGATTTTCTTCAACATCTGTCTGGTAGGTAAGCATAATGGCTTAATAGTCCTGATTTGACATGTTGGATGTGAGCAGCTGTTGAGAAATTTGTGCAAGGCCTCCAAGCTGGTCAACTCTAAGATCTTCAATGGTTGAAGGTTTATCTGCAGTTTCTTGGAGCCACTGGGAGATGAGATGGGGTTTTTGAGGTTGAGAAGTTGAGGGTTGGTGTGTAGGGATAGAACTACCTGTGACAGGAGTCACAGTTTGACTCACATATTGCTCTATGTTTATGACAGTGTGTTGTCCTCCACTTGTAATGGGAACCTCCAATTGAATTGGAGGGAATTTGACTGGGTTACAATCATATACACCGGCCTCAAACTCTTGTGCTTCTTGCAAAGCACTGTCACATTAATGTGATAAACTTGCCTCTTCCATAACAGGGTCATTGGTAATTGTACTCCCAGCTTCTATTGTTAGAGCAATTTCAGCAAGGGTTTTGAGGGGAGTTGTTCATGTGACAGGCTCCTCCAATTAAATTGGAGAGAATTTAGATAGCTCCCCCTCAGGAGTACTACCCTCAAACTTTACAGTTTGTGAATACTGATTTCCACATGAAAGTGCATTTTCAACTACCATGGGGTCTTCTGTGAAAACTGATGAATCCCCCATGTTTGTGATGGTTTCATAAAAGTCTACCCTACCTTCTAAATTTGGTGTCTGGGTGGTGAGCAAGGTTTCTTGAACCATGTCACTTGAGTTAGTTTGCACTTGAGGAATGGATTCAAGTACAACATGTGAAGCATAAATTTCAGAGATTAATAGTTGTTGTTCAGTAGTGAGTGTTGGCAGCTCCCCCCGAATTGATGTGCCATCCTTATTTCTCCTTTCATACACTTGAATTTTGTCAAGTGCAGGTGCACACTCTGTACAAGGTGCATTTGGGAGAATGCTCTTTTCAATAGAGACACCCTGTTGAGAGGATGCCCCTAGATTCTGTTCAAGTCCCTTGTTTACAGCTACATCCTTTTGAGAGGATGCAGATGTGCCTTGAGTGGTCAACTCAGTTTTCTTTTGCTTCTTTGGTTTTCTGACCAAGGGTGACTCAGCTGGTGTTTGTTCCTCACCACTCTCACTTAATATAGTAGGGGTTACCTCATTTCTCTTCTTTTTACTCACTTCACCCTTTTGAGAGGATGAAGTGGTTGGTTTCCTAGCAGCTATTGGTTTCGAAGAAGTAGGCTCAACATGGGAAGGTTCCTGTGGGTGTGCCTGTGTTTGTGCTTCCATAGGCTCAGAAACCATTGTTGCACTAGGTTGAGCTTCATTGGCCCTCATGTTAGGCATAGGGTAAGTATAGGTCTTAAATCTTTCAATCATGAAAGGTGTTAACCTAAGACCCACCTGTACCTTATTTTTAGTAATAAGTGATCCAAATAGATTTTAGACACTTGTTTATAGTTTCCTATTAATGATCTATCTACACCTTCAAGCATATGTATGTCATTTACTTTATGATTTAAAGCAGATATAATGAATCTAGGAAGGAAAATTTCTTCACCTCTTGAAGTTAATTGTATGATGAGCCTGGTGCTCAATTCCTCCAGAATGTAGTATTCTATATTAATCTGTTTGTTGTGAGCCATTGAGTAGACCAGCTTCTGAACAATACTAGAAATATTGTCAAATCCTGATTTTCTGTATGTGAAAGCCCTCACCACAGAATCAAACAGAAATGATCACTCTCTCCTTAGATTTTTCTTGTTCAAGATGGCCAAGTTGATTTTCTTAGAGTAGTTGATAAAATCTAAGAAATCATACAGCTCCTCCTGAGTTGGAATCTCTACTAGCTTGTCAGTTGGAATGTTCAAGGCCAGGTTCATGTCAGCTTCAGTTATCTCAACCTGTTATCCTTTGATTTGACAGTTAACCACAAAAGTTGAAGATTGGTCTTCATGCACAACTGTCCTAGCTACACCTCTATTCCGTAAATCCCCCAATACATCCAGATAGAGAACTAAGTTAGTTGTAAGACCTCGCACAAAGTAAGTTTCAGACAAGAACTTGACAAAGCTTTTAAAAGCTTCAGGAGCTTGATTGGCATCTAAGAATGCAAGGAAGTTGGTCTTCTTTGGAATGAAGGGAACAATAATGTTTGCTGCCATTATTATGAATGTGAAGATTAATGGGTAAAAGAAATTAGAGAGAATGGATTTGAAACGAGAGAGAAATCGATTTGGAATTAAAAAACCTAGGTCACTTAGAGTTCTCGAAGGCGTAAGTATGTGTTTGTCGAGATGTTTGAGTATTTATAGTAAAAGCAAATGACTTATCGAGAACTCAAAAATAGACGTTTGGAATATGCTTATCGAGAATGTCATTTTGAAGATATAATTACATATCGAGAAGTCATTTTAATTTACTCTTTTAGAGAACTAAAATTAACTTGTCGACATGTCAAATAAATACTCAGTTTATCCTAAAACGGACTGAATTATTTCTAATTTTTATTTGAATAAATCCAAATAAATTTAGAATAAATTTATCAAGAGTAATTTACAAAAATAATTTATTGAACTTAAATTATTTCAATTCTGAGTTATTTATAAGTCTAAATGTACTTGTAGAGAACTCTATGAATTAACACTTATAGAGAACTCTACAATGACTTATCGATAAGTCATAATTAAGCTTATCGAGAAGTCCCTCGAGAAGTCAGAAAATTAACTTGTCGAGAACTCACTCGAGAAGTCTTAAAATGAATTTTCGACAAGTCAATTAGACTTATCGAGAACTTAGTTCTCTACATGCTCTTAATCATTTTCATTCTGCCTTGTGTTTATTTTACATATTGGAAATATAGATCAACATTTTAACAGTTTTTTTAGTAATTGAAAAATTCCAAGCTAAATTTTAATTTTTGAAAGATAAATATGCAGAGAAATTTCAGAAATATTTATAATTCATATTTCAGTTAATTTCCAATTAAATCAAATTAATTCTGATTTACTAGAAATTAATCTGCTGTAACACATTAGCTGAGTTCTTGCCTTAGGAATGAAGAATTTAACATTTCAATTTCAACTACAAGTATAGTGAAAGTTGCTTCATCCAAAGGTTTAGTAAAAAAGTCAGCTAATTATTTTTCTATTGGAACAAAAATGAGCTCAAGGGTACCATTTGCATCATGTTCTCTAATAAAATGGTATTTTGTGTAACACTAGGCCATAGGCCATTAACAGATTTCTAATCCAAAGCACTTGAGCACAGCAACTTCCAGCAACTATGTATTCATCCTCAGCTGTGGAAGTTGACACATATTGTTGTTTCTTGCTATACCAGGTTACCAGTCTTTGTCCAAGAAACTAACAACTTCCACTAGTACTCTTTCTGTCAACCCTGCATCCAGCAAAATCTTCATATGTGTAACCAACAGCTTCAAAACCAGTTCCCTTAGGATACCATAATCCCAAGTTTGGAGTCCCTTTCAAGTATCTGAAAATCCTCTTCACAACCATCAAATGTGATTCTTTTGGATTGGCTTGAAACCTTGCATATAAACATGTTGCAAACATGATGTCTGGTCTACTTGCAGTTAGATACAGCACAAATCCAATCATTCGTTTATAGCTTGAAATATCTACACTTTTGCCCTTTTTATCTTCATCCAACTTTGTAGCTGTAAATATAGGTGTAGATGCAGGTTAACAATCAACCATGCTAAACTTTTTCAATAAATCTTTGACATACTTGGTTTGGCTGATGAAAATTCCATCACTTCTTTGACTGACTTGAAGTCCAATAAAGTAACTTCATTCCCCTATCATGCCCATTTCATATTCACTCTGCATAAGCTTAGAGAATCTTTGACAAAGTTTTTCATTTATAGAACCAAAAATGATATCATCCACATAAATCTGAACTAGGATCATATCACCATTATGCAGCTTGTAGAAGAGTGTCTTATCTATTATTCCTCTAGTAAATCCATGTTTAATTAGAAAGTCTGATAGTGTGTCATACCAGGCTCTAGGTGCTTATTTTAGTCCATAGAGAGCCATGAACAACTTGTATACAAAGTTTGGAAATTCTGGATCTTCAAAGCTAGGTGGTTGTTGCACTTAAACTTCTTCATCCAACTCACTATTTAGGAAGGCACTTTTGACATCCATTTGATATACTTTGAAATTTAAATGAGCAGCAAATATAAGAAAAATCCTTATTGCTTCAAGTCTTGCAAGTGGAGCAAAAGTTTCATCATAGTCAATTCCTTCCTCTTGTGAGTAGCCTTTTGTAACCAACCTTACCTTATTCCTGGTGACAATTCCATTTTCATCAATCTTGTTCCTGTACACCCATTTTGTTCAATTATACTTCTGTTCTTTGGTGCAGGAACCAACTCCCAAACTTTGTTTCTCTCAAACTGATTTAGCTCTTCTTGCATAGCAGATATCCAATCAGGATCAAGTAGAGCTTCTTTAGTTTTCTTTGGCTCAATTTATGAAAGAAAATATGCATGTAGACATTCATTTGCAGTTGCACTTCTAGTCCTCACTCCAGCATTTGGATCACCAATTATTGCTTCTCTAGTGTGACTTCTATCCCACTTTCTGGTGTGAGTTTATTGACTAGAGTTTTCTGTGTTTTCTTCACCATTGGCAAGACTTGCAGAACCTTCCTCTCTTTCTCCCCCGAGTTTGTGCTATCAAATTCAGGTTCATGAGATGAGCTTCCATTCTCATGATTCACTTGTTCAGTTGACTCTTCATTTGTTTTGTGATTTGCATTGACTTCAACTTCATCATCAAAATTACTATCAATGTTGAGATTTTCAAACTTTAGGGCTTCAGCTTCATTTTCATCAAGGCATTCCAATCCTGTGTACTTGTCATCATCAAAAGTAACATCTATGCTTTCCATAATTTTCTTTTGTTCCACATAGACTTTGTATGCAGTTCTCTCCAATGAATATCCCAGAAAAATTGCCTCAAAAACTTTAGAGTCAAATTTTCCCACATATTCAAAGTTGTCCTTTAATACATAACACTTGCTTCCAATTACATGAAGATGCTTCATAATAGGCATTCTCTTAGATAAGATAAAGTAGGGTGATTTACCAAGATTCTTGTTAATGAGATATCTGTTTTGAGTGTGACGGCCTCAACCCTAGGATCAGGAGCTGACGTCACTAACAACATCAAACTATAATTATAATACAATCAAATCATTTTTATTTCTATATAAGCAACCCCTTTGCAAGATCTTTTCATGGTTCAAGTATAATTTAGGTTACAAACTTAATATAAACCAACTTATTTAAAACAGTCTGACACATCTAACTTTCTACAACAACTCATAGACCACACCTAGTCTGGCACAACAAACTCAGAGGAGCTCAAAACATGAGAAACTGGAATTTGGCCCTACCTATGACAGAAGGATCTCCTAGGTATCCGTAATATAAGATATAAAAAACATTTTGCAATGGTGAGCGATCAATCGCTCACCAGTACCGCTATATGAATAATAAGAAAAACAATTTATGATAAACAGTTATAGGGATTTTGATTGGAACCTACAGAACCAAAATACCCCAAAATTAGATGTCCGAATATGCTTAACATATCCTCGCTAACAATCTAGCCGTACATTAACAAAACCTGACTCGTAATATACATATTATTATAACACACATATCAATTAGGGTTTACGTCCTCGAAAGTCGATTCGGTATTTTATTTTTAGAAAATACGTATATCCATCATTTTTGGAAACTAGGGTTATTTGTTATTTTTGGTAAAATAATTCATCACGACATATACCAGATTTCGTATAAGATATTTATATATTTATATATATATTCGTTCGACGTCCCGATAATTACAGGATACGTTCCCGTATTTCCGTAATTTAATTTCTCGGAAATCGAGAAGCGTTTCCTTTCTATTTATCGGACTAACCTGTCGAAACAATTCGACGTCAATTCACAACAACAACCGCAATAATCCGTAATTTACAAATCCCAATCATCGACACAATTCAGTTATTAATTATTATTATCCGTATTTTTATGTTTTATTTGTAGGACTCAGATTATATCATCATAGTCCACTGTCGGCTCGCCGAGGCTCATCGCCAACGGCGTTAAAATTCACGGGTTCCCGTTATATCGGGCATCCTCCGTAAATTGCACCGATAAATCAATAATTATTTCCACACGATAAATATATTTTATTTCACGAAAATTAATCAAATTATTTTCCTGCGGAAAATAAAAGAATTAAATCAATAAAATTTTCCAAAATCCAAAAATTCCATTCGAATTAATTCGAATTAAGCAATCCAAATTAGGTAACCAACACCAACATAGACAAACACGCACTTACGCGATGCGGTACAGGGGGTCGCGTAGCCAGAAAACCCGACGGCAACCAAAAAAATCAAAACACAGGGCACAGTCCCGCATAACACACACACAAGAACATATACACACGCACGATTTCACACACACACATGAACATATACATATATATGTTTACACAGAACAACCGGAGGATAAATAGGAGGAAGGAGGGTGGTGATTTTGGCCGAAAAAAGAACAGAACATCGGCAGCTTATCGGAAAAGCGGCGGGGAAAGAGGAAAGAAACAACCGAGGAAGAAAACAGAGACGTGGAGAAAAGATAGCAGGGAGAGAGACACACGAGGTGAGAGAGAGAGCGATGAGAGATGAGCGAGAGAGAGAACGATTGAGATATTAGGAGGAGAGAGGCTGGAGGGATATGGAAGAGAAAGGGGGTAAAAATTTGGGGGATTTTATCGGATTTGATGCGTTATTTCTGTTCCTAACACCGCGTTTAACGAATAAATGGGAAATTTATGAATACAGATAGTTCCCAAAGTTTACCAAAATAACCTTAAAATCCTCGGAATAATTTAAAGTTAATAAAATAAAAATTTTGAAAATTGTAAAACATATCTGAAACGCGCCACGTACCCGCATTTTACAATTTAACGAACGAACGTGCGGGTGAATTTAATCCCAAAAATTTTCAAAATAATTTTTAAAATTCCCGAAATATTTCAAACTTAATAAAATATGAATTTCATAATTTTTGAAACATTCTAGAATTTAATACAGAATTTACAATAAAATACAATTAGAAAATCATTCAAGGCTAAATAATTAATGAAATATTAATTTCTAAATTTTATAAAATCATAAAAATAGTAAATAAAATTATAAAGTAATAAAAATAATTTTCAGAGATAATCCAAGTATTTATGAAAATAAATCTTAAATAAAATCACTCTTAAATATAAAAACAGAACAACATAGCTCAACAATTAATTACACAATGATCCTTGAACATCAACAATCACATATAATTAATAACAAAACAATAGCCAGCTGACATAACCCATACATATATTTTATTTATTTAATTATTTAATAATTACACATTTAAATAATACAAAAATATACGAGTCGTTATATCCTTCCCCCATTAAAAAGATTATGTCCTCATAATCTGATCTAGTTAAACAAGTGAGGATATTTATTAAGCATATCTGACTCTAACTCCCAAGTAGATTCTTCTACTCGAGGATTTCTTCGAAGTACTTTGACTATGGGAATAGACTTATTTCTAAGGACTCGATCTTTACGATCTATGATTTGGATCATCTGTTCCCCGTAGGAAAAATCTGGCTGAAGCTCAATTGGCTCATACTCAATAACTTCATTCAAATCGGGGATGTACCGCTTTAGCATAGACACGTGGAACACATTATGGATATGCTGCCACTGCGGTGGAAATACCAACTCATAGGTAACTTTACCTACTTTTCTCAATACTTCAAATGGTTCAATATACCTACGACTCAGCTTGTCTTTCTATCCAAATATAACCAATCCTTTTCAAGGCGACACTTTCAGTAATACCAACGATCCTATTTCCATATCCATGTCCTTTCGATGCAGGTCAACATTCTTTTTCTGTCTATCTTGAGCTGCTTCTAACCTTTTTCGAATCAATACAACTGTGTCCTTTGTATGTTGAACCAACTCAGGACCTAACAACTTCTTTTCTCCTAGTTCATCCCAGTAAAGTGGGGACCTACACTTACATCCATACAAAGCTTCGTAGGGCGACATTCCTATACTGGCATGATAACTGTTATTATAGGAAAACTCAATTAATGGAAGGTGATCATCCCAGTTTCCTTTAAAGTCCAAAGCACACATTCTCAACATATCTTCTATTATCTGAATCATCCTTTCACTCTGGCCATCTGTCTGGGGATGGTAGGCGGTACTCATTTTTAGCTTAGTCCCTAAATATTCTTGGAATTTGATCCAAAACCTTGAGTTAAACCTTGGATCTCGATCAGACATAATTGAAATGGTGACTCCATGCTTGGTCACAATTTCATCCAAATACAACTTAACTAAATTTTCCAAAGGATATCTCTCGTTGATAGGGAGGAAATGTGCAGACTTCGTCAATCTATCAATGATTACCCAGATAGCGTCATGGTTTGACTTTGTCTTTGGAAATCCTACTATGAAATCCATCGCAATCTCTTCCCATTTTTATTGAGGAATCTCCAAGGGTTGCAACAATCCACTTGATCTTTGATGTTCTGCTTTTACCTTCTGGAAAACATGACATTTACAAACCCAATTTGCAATTTCCTTATTCATTCCTGGCCACCAAAAGTTCTGTTTCAAATCTTGATACATCTTAGTACTCCCAGGGTGAATAGAAAACCTAGCGTTATGAGCTTCCCGTAAAATCTCATTCTTCAATTCAGTCACATTCGGAATCCATATTCTTCAAGAGAACCTAAACATACCCTCATTGTCCTTTTGCGTACAAAGTCTTCTCCAGTTAAACTATCTAGTCCTTGATCCATCATTTCTTCCTGACACTTCTTAATCTTTTCCATCAATTCTGGCTGGAAAAGTGAGATCATACAATTGCTCCTTATTACCTTCTGGTTTTCAAACTTCTATTTCCAACTTTTCCAATTCTTTTGTTAATTCCTCAGCAATCTTGATCTCATTTAATCTTTCCTTCCTGCTCAGAGCATCTGCTACAATATTGGCTTTGCTTGGGTGGTAGTTAATGGAACAATCGTAATCTATAATCAGTTTTATCCATCTCCGTTGTCTCATATTTAGATCCTTCTGGGTGAATATATACTTTAAGCTCTTATGGTCCGTATAGATCTCTCACTTTTCACCGTACAAGTAATGTCTCCACAACTTCAACGCGAACACGATCACTACTAATTCCAAATTATGCAATAGATACTTTTGCTCATAGGGTTTTAACTATCTAGAGGCGTAAGCAATAACTTTATCATGTTGCATCAACACACAGCCCAAACCTTTCAAAGAAGCATTACTGTAGATTACAAAATTTCCCTTCTCATCTGGCAATGCTAGCACTAGAGCTGTTACCAATCTCTTCTTCAATTCTTGGAAGCTTTCCTCACATTTCTCTGTCCAGATAAACTTCTTATTCTTCCTGGTCAGCTTGGTCAATGGAGTCGCAATCTTAGGAAAGTCCTTATACACTCGATTGATTAAATCCATATACAATAACAAACTTATCCAGATACTCCTTATACACTCGATTCATTAAATTCATGAAAGCAGCTGGTGCATTGGTCAATCCGAATGACATCACCAAGAACTCGTAATATGGATATCTGGTTCTAAATGCAGTGTTTTGTACGTCTTCAGGCTTAATCTTCAACTGATGATAGCCCGATCTCAAGTCAATCTTCGAGAAACAACATGCTCCTTTAAGCTGGTCAAACAAGTCATCTATCCTTAGTAGGGGATACTTATTCTTGATGGTCAACTTATTCAATTCTCGATAATCAATACACAACCTCATACTCCCATCCTTCTTCTTTATGAATAGCACTCGTGCACCCCACGGAGATATACTTGGCTTAATCACACCTTTATCCAATAATTCCTTAAGTTGCTTAGCAAGCTCTTTCATTTCTACTGGGGCCATTCGATATGGAGCATTTGAAACTAGTTCTGCTCCGGGAACTAAATCGATTGAAAACTCGATCTCACAATCTGGTGGCAATCCTGGCAATTCATCTGGAAAAACTTCTGGAAATTCTCTTACTATTGGAATCTCGCCCAGATTAGGTACATCTTTCTCAATATCTACTACATGTGCTAGGTAAGCCTCGTATCCTTGTCTTAACATTTTCTTTGCCTTTAATATTGAAAGAAATTTCTTTTCTTGTTTCTGTCCTTGATAATTTACCTTTACATTATCCTTTATAAACATCACAATCTTCTTCTTCTTACAGTCAATATTTTCCTTATATTGGGATAACCAATCCATTCCTAAAATCACATCGAACTCTCCTAGCTCGAAGGGTATTAGGTCAGCCGAAAAAGAATGCCCGTGGATTTCCAATTGACACTTAGGGCAGCAAAGACTCACTAAAACTCTATCCTGATTAGCTACCTCTATAATCAAAGGTTCAGCCAAGTCTTCTAACCTTAAATCCATTTTATTCACATAATCCTTTGATATAAAAGACTTAGATGCTCCTGAATCAAATAAAACTTTAACAAGTACGGAGTTGAAAGAGAGCGTACCTGCAACTACATCCGAGTCCTAAGCATTGGACCTCTTGGTCATCTTGAAAGTTCTGGTCTTAGTTGTTCTGGATGCCGTTCCTTGAGACGCAGTACCTAGAGTAGCTGTCTTACAATTCCTAGCAAGATGTCCAGCCTTACCACAGTTATAGCAAGTAATTACGGGTTTCTCTGAGTTGCACTCCAATGCATAATGACCCTTCTAATAACATTTGAAACACTAGACATCCCTTGTACACGGACCACTATGTCTCTTGCCATATAACTTATAATCCACCCTTAAGTTTGTTGACTGGGTTGGAGTGGACGCAACTGAAGTGGTAGTAGGTCTGGCCTGAGGAAAAATCTGTCTTCTGAATCTTTTATTCCTTTTTTGGCCAAATCACTTCTGAAACCTCTGACCGGATCCTCCTGGATTCGTCTCATCAGTAGTACCTTCAGACTTTCTCTTCTTATCACCCTTCTCTTTGGTAGCCAACTTCTGATCACTTTTGATTACTAGAGCGGCCTGAACTATAGAGGGACATATTTTGAGTTGCAAAGCTACAACTCCACTGCGGATTTCGGGCTTCAATCCTTGCTGGAACCTTTTCGCCTTCTTAGCTTCAGTACTCACATACACAGGTACCAACCAGGCTAACTCTGTAAACTTAGCCTCATATTCTGCCACACTCTTTTCACCCTGCTTCAATTCCAGAAACCCAACCTCCAACTGATTTTGCATACAATCCAAAAAATACTTTTCCAAAAACAATTCTGTAAACCTGGTCTATGAAACATGACCCTCTTCTTCCAAGGCACGAGTGGATTCCCATCAGTAATTTGCTTCACCCTTAAGAAAATAACTCGCATTGTCTGATTTTAGATTAGCACTTATTTAAGTGAGGGTAAAGGCTTTTTCCATCTCCTTTTGCCAAATTCTGGCAGCAACAGGGTCCACCTCGCCCTTAAACTCTGGGGGCTTCACCGACTGAAAAGATTTAAAACTAACATTTTGATTCATCTCTCTTTGCTGAGGCTGTTGATGAAGCTGCAACTATTTCAGTTGGATTCATTGCTGCTGCTATATGAATTACTGCTGTTGTTGCAGAAATTGTTGTTGTTGTTGTTGCTGCTGAAATTTTTCTTGCTGCTGAGCCATTTGGTTAGACTGTTGGCGCAACAAATCTAGCAACTCATTCATAACTAGGCCCACATCAAAGTCTCTGTTAGAGGAATTGGCCGGAATATTCTTCTTGGGCGGCATTCTCCTGAAACACAATAATTAGTTTTGGTTTAAAAATTGCCCCCGGGTAGTAACTTTTTCATGTGTCAAGAATGCTACCGCAATAAAATATTCCCATCCTCATTTACTTGGGGTCCGATTGTAATGAGTGGATAAATTTAACAAAATCAGCAATAATTACAACAATGAAAGTAACAACAATAATAACAGTGCAACACTAACATCATAAGCCAATACTCATAACAGCCGATGACTACTATCGCAATCTACTAAGTAAACTCACATGATCAAACTCGTTCTCACGAGAGGGATAACTAGAAATCTCTATCGACTGTTGCCAATAGCATATATACCAGGGAGACACACTAAAGATCAGGGCAATTCCAAGATCCTCAATATATGCCAGGGTTACGCCTTCGAACCCTCGACTAGACTCTTAAACTTGCTCCTCTAAATGTGAGTTGCTGATTCACATCCTATACCCAAATTCTACACCTTTCCGAGTCTATTCCTAACCTAAATCGGGGACTTAAACCTGTACCTCTGATACCAACCTATGACGGCCTCAACCCCGGGGTCAGGAGTTGACATCACTAACAACATCAAACTATAATTATAATACAATCAACTCATTTTTATTTCTATATAAACAACCCCTTCGCAAGATCTTTTCCAGGTTCAAGTATAATTGAGGTTACACACTTAATACAAACCAACTTATTTAAAACAGCCTGACACATCTAACTTTCTATAGCAACTCACAGACCACACCTGGTCTGACATAACAAACTCAGAATAGCTCAAACTAGGAGGAAATGGAATCTGGCCCTGCGTATGACAGAAGGATCTCCTAGGCATCTGCAATATAAGATATACAAAACATTTTAGAATGGTGAGCGATCAATCGCTCAGCGATACCGCTATATGAATAATAAGTAAAACAGTTTATGATAAACAGTTATAGGAACAACATTCATAACTCGTTTATAAATACAAGTAAAATAGTTTAAATTGGATATCAACAACTAGCATGCTCTGTAAAACCATAACAAGTTGTGTGCTGTGTGAATAACAGAGTTCAATTTTAGCATGCTATTTTCATTTCTAAATCTTTAGTTCCATTACATGAACCATAAAACCATTTTTCCCATTACAGGGATCCAAAAACATTTGTTCCGTTACGGAAACCATAAAATCAACTCGCTCGGGTATGTACGTATTGGATGATCCCTGACGAGACAGTTGATCAGGCTATCTCGATAGGACGACTCCATCTTCCATCCCATGAAACTTGTTCCGGAACTTAGAGACTAGCTAGGTCTCTGTCACGCTGGACTAAGTGGCTTAGATAGGGTGCGCAACCAACTTAGCCTCTTACGCTATCTTCCTGGCCGTTACGGGCCCTCGCACACGCTAATCCAATTATCTGATTTATTTTATCCAGTTTTCAAACCACTTACCTATCTCTTTCAAACCATTTTATCACAACACACCTTCCAAAACATTTTCAATTTATTCAAAATTTAGAGATAGGCATTTTCAGAAGTTACTTTCCCCCCAAAACATAAGTTACAAAACAATTTAAAACACAGGGGATACGTAACTTAAAACATTCTATTCCAGTACGTAATTTAAATATAAAGTTATTCATATATTACTGAACCATAAAGATATGCTCAGGGGTACTTGCCTTAATACGCTTTAGCTACTATTACTAGCTGGTCTTGCACCGACCGAGATGCTCGGGATTTCGATTGGAACCTACAGAACCGAAATACCTTAAATTAGATGTCCGAATATGCTTGACATATCCTCGCTAACAATCTACCCGTACGTTAACAAAACCTGACTCGTAACATACATATTATTATAACACACGTATCAATTAGGGTTTACGTCCTCGAAAGTCGATTCAGTATTCATTTTTAGAAAATACGTATACCCATCATTTTTGGAAACTAGGGTTATTGGTTAATTTTGGTAAAATAATTCATCATGACATATAACAGATTTCGTATAAGATATATATATATATATATATATATATATTCGTTCGACGTCCCGACAATTACAGAATACCTTCCCGTATTTCCGTTATTTAATTTCTTGGAAATCGGGCAGCGTTTCCTTTCTATTTATCGGACTAACCCGTCGAAACAATTCGACGTCAATTCACAACAACCGCAATAATCCGTAATTTACAAATCCCAATCACCGACAAAAATCAATTATTAATATCCGTATTTTTATGTTTTATTTGTAGAACTCAGATTATATCATCATAGTCCACCGTCGGCTCGCCGAGGCTCATCGCCGACTGACGTTAAAATTCACGGGTTTCCGTTATATCGGGCATCCTACGTAAATTGCACCGATAAATCAATAATTACTCCCACACGATAAATATATTTTATTTCAGGAATATTAATGAAATTATTTTCCTGCAGAAAATAAAAGAATTAAATCAATAAAATTTTCCAAAATCAAAAAATTCCATTCTAATTAATTCAAATTAAGCAATCTAAATCAGGAAACCAACACCAACACAGACAAACACGCGCCTACGCTTTGCAGTACAGGGGGGGTTGCCTCGCCGGAAAACCCGGGGGCAACCGGAAAAATCAAAACACAGGGCACAGTCCCGCATAACACACACACAAGAACATATACACACGCATGATTTCACACACAAATGAACATATACAAATATGCGTATACACTAAACAACCAGAGAATAAATAGGAGGAAGGAGGGCGGCGATTTTGCAAGAAAAAGAATAGAGCAGCGACGGTTTACCGGAAAAGCTGGAGGGGAAAGAGGAAAGAGACAGCCGAGGAAGAAAATAGAGACGAGGAGAAAAGATAGCAGGGGGAGAGACACACGAGGTGAGAGAGATAGCGGTGAGAGATGAGCGAGAGAGAGATCGATTGAGAGATTAGGAGGAGAGAGAGGCTGGAGGGATAAGGAAGAGAAAGGGGGTAAAAATTTGGGGGATTTTATCGGATTTGATGCGTTATTTCTATTCCTAACACCGCGTTTAACGAATAAATGGGAAATTTACGAATATAGATAGTTCCCAAAGTTTACCAAAACAACCTTAAAATTCCCGGAATAATTTAAAATTAATAAAATAAAAATTTTGAAAATTGTAAAAAATTTCCGAAACGCGCCACGTACCCGCATTTTACAATTTAACGAACGAACGTGCGGGTGAATTTAATCCCAAAAATTTCCAAAATAATTTTTAAAATTCCTGAAATATTCCAAACTTAATAAAATATGGATTTCATAATTTTTGAAACATTCTGGAATTTAATACAGAATTACAATAAAATACAATTTGAAAATCATTCAGGGCTAAATAATTAATGGAATATTGATTTCTAAATTTTATAAAATCCTAAAAATAATAAATAAAATTATAAAGAAATAAAAATGATTTTAGAGATAATCCAAGTATTTATTAAAATAAATCTTAAATAAAATCACTCTTAAATATAAAAACAAAATAACACATCTCAACAATTAATTACATAATGATCCTCGAACATCATCAATCACATATAATTAATAACAAAATAATAGCCAGCTGACATAACCCATACACATATTTTATTTATTTAATTATTCAATAATTACATATTTAAATAATACAAAAATATAAGAGTCGTTATATTGAGTATAACATGCAGTGTTCACAGCTTTTTCCCAAAAACTAGTTGGCAACTTTGCATCTTGCGGCATTATTCTAACAGCTTCCACCACTATTCTATTTTTCCTCTCAACTACTCCATTTTGTTGAGGTGTCCTGGCTGCTGAGAATTCTTGAACAATACCTTTGTCTTTCCAGAATTCAGTTAAGGTTGTATACCTGAATTATGTTCCATTGTCAATCCTTAATCTTTTCACACAATTTTTATCTTCAGCCTGCTTCTCAATCTTCTCGATATGTTTTATTATGATGTGTGGAGTTTCATCTTTAGAGTGCATAAATTCTACCCATGTGTATCTTGAGTAGTCATCCACCATCACAAGTGCATATCTTTTTCTTGAAATTGACTGGACATTAACTGGTCCAAATAAGTCCATGTGAATAAGTTGCAAAGGTGCACTTATAGAATTCACAGTTTTACTTTTGTGACTTGATCTTTTCATTTTTCCTTTTTGACAAGCATCACATACTTCATCTTAAGCAAATTCCATATTAGGCATGTCTCTCACAAGCTCCTTTTTAACTAGAGTGTTGATTGCTTCGAAATTTAAATGAGACAACTTCTTATGTCATAGTTTACTTTGCTCTATAGAAGCCTTGGTGTAGAAATAAACAATTCCATCCTCATTTGCTGAGTCCAAGTCTGCAACAAATAAGCTTCCTTTCCTTGCTCCTTTCAGAGCAACTTCACCAGTTTTCTTGCTGATAAAAGTACATTCTTCTTTGTTAAATAAAAATTTGAAACCTTTGTCTGTAAATTGGCTAACACTAAGAAGATTCACTTCAAGACCAGCTACCAGTGCTACATCTTCAATGACAATATTTTCAGAAATCAATTTGCCATATCTATTGCGAAACCTTTGCTATTATCTCCAAAAGTCACTAATGGGCCAGCCTTCTCCTCAAACTGTGATATCAGGGCCATATCATCTGTCATATGTCTTGAGCATCCACTGTCTATGATCCATATAACTTTCTTTCCTTTTCCCTGTATATAATGAGTTTTAGGTGTGTTTAGCAACCCAAGCAGTGTTGGGTACTGTTCTCTTATTAACAGATTTGATAGAGGTAGAATTTGATGATTCAGAAAGAATAGAGTTCATTGAGTGATGTGCATTTTCCATTTTAACTGAGGACTTAATATTGATTTCCTTAAGATCAATTCTCAGTTTGTGACAACTTATCATTACTTTCATGTTGCAAGGTATACAGTCAAATTTTTCACAAAATGAATATGGGTCTTCAGTTTTTTACCTCATTGTACTTGCATGCTCCCACTGCCGGCCTACTCACAACCTTTTTACAAAGGTGAGTTAGATGATTCACAGAGCCACACTTTCGACATTGTTTTCTTGGAGCATCTGCAACATAGGCAAAGTTGTTGCTCTTGTTTATCCCAATCTTCCCATTTCTATTCTTTTTTTCTTTCTTGCATCTTCAATTTTTACTTCCTTGACAGGTGTCTTGGAATCTTTGTTGCCCATGAGGTTCTTCTCAGTTTTAGGAATTGGAGTTGTTTCTTCATGTTTCTTCTCACTGTCCTCATCAGAAATTTCTTGCTTTATGATCAACTCCTCTTCACTGAAATCTATTTTACATGCTTTGAACATTGGTGCACCAACCTTTCTCAGCATGGCTGGGACAACTTCATTTTCTGTTGCTTTTCCTTTACCACCAACATCTTTCTTGTTGATGTTCAAAGCATCACAATCAAGACCAATTTCTATGTTAGCACATGGTTTGTTACTCTCATGGTATTGACCAACCAACTCAGATGTATTCCTGAATGATTTCAGTTTCACCTCATTCTTTTCAATCTTTTCTCTTAACACAACTTCAATCTCATTAGCACACTTCAGCTTATTTTTCAAGTATTCATTCTCTTGCTTGACTGACTCAAGCTCCACAAGCAGTAAATCCATCTTTTGCTTCTTACTCTTAAGATTCTCATTATCATTTGTTAACCTGCTAACTTCCTTAGTAGCTAGCTACTAAGCTTGTGTGTATATGAAGCATCTCCACACTCATCTTTTCCACAGTCTCCTTATATTGACTAGCATTTAAATCAATGGTGGTTAGAGTTGGTACCTTTGATTTTGAATTGAATGCTTCTCCATGCTCAAAAGCCATTAGTGAGTAGTTTCCAACTTCTTCATCCTCATCATCAACATTAGTGTCATTCCAACTCTTTCCTTCTGCAATATAAGCTTTTTCAGACTGCTTCTTCTGGAAAGCTTTATACTTTGCTTCCAGTTCAAGACATTTCTTTTCTTTCTTCATCTTTTTAGGCTTTATGCATTCGGTAGAAAAGTGACCCAACTCATCACAGTTGAAGCACCTTATCTTTGATCTGTCCACAGGTCCTATTTTGTAGCCATGTTTGCTAACTGAATTATACCGAGTCTTTGGTTTTTAATTGTTGTTGTCGGCAGACTGTCCCTTACTCTTGAAAAACCTTGGCTTATTGACTCTTATGTTGGAGAATTTCCTTTCCAAGTAAGCCATGGATTGGTCCTATTTCATCAAGCTCATCCAAGGTGTAATATTCATCTTCCTCTAGCTCCAATACAACTTGCTTCTGAGGTCCTTTGTACTTTTGTTCCATAGCTTGAACAGCTGGAACTTGATCATCTTGCTCATCTTCACTCTCTTCTCTGTCATTTACAATTAAAGTACTTGAACCATCAACAACATGTCCATGATGTGATTTCAATGACTTCCTTTGCAGCATGTCAAGTTTATAGGTTTTCAAGATTCCATATAGAACTTCCAAAGTCAATCTGCTTAAATCTTTTCCTTCTCTTATAGGATGATATCTTTTGTTCAAGATGGTCAGGAAGATCTAGTAAGAACTTTAGGTTAACCTCCTCAGCTTCATAATATTTATCATGTAGCTGCAAGTCATTTATCAGTTTATTGAACCTTTCAAAAGCTTCAGTAATTCCTTCTTTTGGTTTAGCCATAAACCCTTAATACTGAGAAACCAGAATCCTCCTTTGGTTTGACCTAACTTCCTATGTTCCTTCATATAATATCTCTATTTTCTCCCAGATATGTTTGGCTAGTGTCACAGTTGGCAGTGTTATTGTACATTACATTATTAAGTGACTATATCAAGATCAGTTGCAAGCCACTATCTAGAGATACTTTTTCTTTCTCAGGCTCAGTGTATTATGAAGGATCTTTAGGAGCATAATGTGCCTGAATGACAATGTCTCCATCTTGTAGATTCCTCAACTCATACCATGGGAGTGAAAGGCCTATTCTTGAGGATCTGAATGTATAGTGTATTGGCTATCCTTATGAATAACATCATTTTCTTTTTCCATAATGTGTAGTTAAATCTGTCAAAGGTAGGGATTTTAATACTGCTCAGTTTCTGTGTATTCATTTTTCCAAGATCTTTAGTCTATTTGCTTTCAGATTTTGCTCTGATACTATTTGTTGGGTAATGAATACAACATAGAGGGGGGGGTGAATGTGTTTTAAATAATTTTAATGGCTTTTTTAACTTTTAAGAATGGTGAACAAAGTAATTTATATTGTAGAGATAATGTGCTTTAACAGAATAATTAAAACATGCACATGAACACAATTATCTTTCAAAACTCACTTAAATTTTATATTAAAATCAAGTTAGTGTTTGCTACAAATTTCTGGGTTCTTAGTATGTTAAGAACTCAGCTTCTCTCTTGAGAATTACAAGAAATTTCAGATCTATTTGTTACAACCAAAAACAAAACATCTAGTGTTTACTTTATAGAACAGTAAACACTGGTTTTTACACAGCATGCAATAACATGTACTAAACCCTACTTTTGGATAACTAAATCTTTCTATTTCTGGCTTAGTGTATCTTTGCAACTCGTGCATGTCTGTGACTTTACTTTGTCAGTTAATCTTGGCCTTTGATCTTGTACTCTTCAAGCTGCTTTCGTAAACTTTTCAAATCAGTCATTAAACTTCTCTGCATTCTGTACTTGAGCTTTACATCAGTCATATAGAGAACTCAAATCTCGATAAGTATAATGACTTATCGAGATCTCTAATTACTCTATAGTTGTTTGACTTATCGGGTCTTTGAGATCTCTATAAGAGAATTTGGCTTGTCGAGATCTCTCATCTTCATGTCTTCACTTTGGCTTATAGATATCTCTGAGTTCTCTAGTGACAAATTGACTTATTGATATCTCAAAGATCTCTAGTGATATTTTTACTTCTCAATATCTTAGATATCTCTAGTGATATTTTGACTTGTCGATATCTCAGAGTTCTCTAGTGAAGAAATGACTTGTCGATATCTCCAATCTTCATGTCTTCAATTTGGCTTGTCGATATCTCTGAGTTCTCTAATAGCTTTTCTTGAATTCTCGATAAGTCATTCTGGAGTTCTCGAATGACTTCTTCATAAAACTTAATCTATGACTTGTAGACTTCTTGACTTAGAATGTTTTTCATAAAACAGATTTATTGAACTCCAAGCTTCTTCATACTTTCTCTGAGGCATGATCTTCATGATCTTCTTCTACAGTTTATTCTTAGGCTTGAAACTGTTTATAGAAAATAATACTCCAATCTAATCTATTTACATTTTTATAGACTTAAGTGTTACAACACAAAATGTACACTTAGATTACCATACAACTTACTTAGGGCTGTCAATTTGACTTAGTCTTGTTATAGTACAAGCATGTCTTGCACAACAAGTTCCCAATAAATGCGAATACATCTAAGACGCTAGAGAGAATAACGAATACAACCCGGAAGGTATCGTAGTACTATAAATATTATACAAGAATGATTAAGGAAGTCTGACCGATAGCGAAAGCTGAGTGTTCCATAATTCTAAAACGTATGAATCAATTGTGTGTGAAGTGGTTCTTCCTTCAAGATGGCAACAGGACCACGATGTGCCTTACATTACTACAGGAGGAAATGTTAAATATGGCACTAAGCATGTAATAGGAGATAAGCGTGTAAAAATGCAACAAAAACTTCTTACATAAAATAATCGACAGAGATGATGCGCCGAATGAGCAAACGTTAAGGAACGAAACTCTAGAAATAGTAAGAGCGATGGAGGGGAATGAATAAGTTGAAGGAACATTCCAAACTACTAGAAGATGCGCTAATAGACCATATTATAGCTTTTTAAGGAAGATAAAGTGACCAGTTGACGTTAATTAAATCACCTGACACTAACGAGTTATCATGCGCGTATTGGAATGACTACAAAGCTTTGCACGGAAGAAAGAATTGTTCTCTCTTAGGTTGGGAAGAAGTTGATAAATTGAGGATAATTGGACCATATTTTAGTTAACAGACCAAAGAAATACCTAGAACTTATCAGAACCCTGGCTAGTGGCAGCCCAGGATGAACAATAGAGATATGTTATTACGTAACATGAAGACTTAAAGATGCCTAAAAATGTAAGAGGATATTAATAATGACCTGAATATGAAATGGATGTCATTGAATAGGCAAGTAAGTACTTAACATGGATAAAAATGAAAACGAGATGGTAATGATTAAACTTTTGGTGATTGCGACTTGTAAACGACCCGAATGGGAGTAAAAGTTTATTATAATAAAATTCCGAAGGAGGATTATCAGGAACTAAGTAAGCCATCATGCTATTTGGGGATTTTGAGATATAGGTTAAATAAGACCACCTATTGTATTATGCAAATGATAGGTCTCCACTTGACGAAATTGTAATGAACACGGAAGAGATAATGTCACAGACCCAAAATAACACTAACAAAATACAACTGATAAAATATAAAGTTATTACATATGGCTATTAACAAAATTCAAGATTACAAAGGTTCAGTGTTTGAACAGTCCAACACTACAACTATTACAACCTTTACACAACTACCGGTCTTCACACAGACGTCCAACCGTATTACCTGAGCTCTAGCATAAGCCTCAGCATCTCTACCGGTAGACTTACGAGCAGTATGCGTGGTTCTAACCATAGTTGCTAGCTGAAATAACATGAATAAATAGCAAGAAGTGAGCCAAATGCTCGGCAAGGTATAATTTAAGACAGAAATTGACAGTATAGCAATTCATAATTCGAAGTGAGGGTGGGTGCCATCATTATTCAAATAAAAATCAAATCATTGCTCAAAAACATTTTATGATGCTACAGATTACAGCCGGTGATCAGTCCGCGAAGTAATCCCGAACCTCGCTGGGTTCTAAACAATTTGATTGGGATCCCTAGGCATCTTTTAAGCCTAAAATAATAAATATGGAAAGGATATGTGTCTTAGACCGAATCCACTAATCTCCAGAAAATATTCTTTTATGTGAAGAGAACTTATCCTTTATAAAACTGATGTCAGGGAGAAATTTCAAGGATTCTAAACAATAGAGCTTAAATTATAAAGCCAAGATTTGAAACTCTTATCAGAAATAAATTAACTTCTCACTAGCAGGGCCCTAAAAGATGAGTATCAATGGTATATCGACCTGGGAAGAAATTATCAAAAAGGAACCATAACAATAATCATCAAGATAAGGATCTCAAATTTGGAGGGTAATACATGGCATATATCTAGTAACGAAGTTTAGGTATGATATAAAGAGTAATGAAGAAGTATAAAGTTGGATTATTGATATCTCAAGGTATCAAGGATATAGGGATATAGTATCTAATTAATAGGGGTTTTGTGATCATGGAAATTGAAATGTTGGAGCTTAGAAAGGTATTTTGATATGGTATGTGCAATCAAAGGATATCAACTGTGGTACTAAGTCAAGTTGAAACAAAACAGTGATAAGGGTCAGATTTCATAAGAGCATAAAAAGACTTGAAGCAATTCCAATAATCATAAGCATAGCATAACATTTGCAATATCTCAATCTAAGATTAGACTATTTGTAACAATATATCATGGTGATAATAATATCAAGGATCATTATATGAGCATGCTATCATAAATCAAAGGAGTGGTTCGGAACACTTGCAATATATCTTAAGAAGTTTAGAATAAACTTGCAATAGATCTCAAGAAGGTTTAATGACACTTGCCTAAAGAAGTCTTGACTAACTCTCGACTTGATCGTGGAAGCAACCGGGAGCACTACTCAACTTTGATGGAAAGCTTACTATCTTCTCATGAGCCTACACAATAATATCTCAATAAGGTTCTAACTTGTGCACTTGTAATGACACCAAGACCTATCCTAGGCCTCCCTGGGCCTTCTCTCAAAGTTGACTCTTCCCTATTCTAGTGACACTCAAACTGTTCTATTTTATTCTCACTTCACACCCTTGGTTTTAACTCTAAAATTCCAAACTATGGCTTGTAAACCTTCCACATACTCCCTAGTATTAGTTCTACTCAAGGCCTAATAGGGCCTACCCATGACATCACTTTCGAAGCTCAAACTTACTCCTAACTCAAACTGTCCCTTATTCTGGAAAAAATCATGTTTCGACTTGTGCACCTAACTAAATGGATTGATTTCTCACATTTAAAGCTTCTGGGATCGACTATAGGTCAATTACCAATTTCTGGTAACCTAGGCCTCCCAATGCCTAACATATGCCTACTCATTTCTCACTCACAAACCAAACCTCAAATCTGGAAAATGCTGGAAAACTATTCTAACTCCTTCCACCTTAAGTCCCTCATTTGAGTGAAAACCAAAACCCAATGAGATCTTTCAAGACTTATTGTCATGACACACCTATGATATTTATTAACTAACAAATAAGCTCATCAAATACTCCAAAAATAACCAAAAAATCGAATGACAAGAAGGTATGTTAAGGATATTAGCACTTAGTCATTATTTTCGAAAAATATAATATAAATTTGCTTCATAAATTGAAGTTTAAGAGAATGATATCTACTGATTAAACTTACTTAACAACATGACATACTCAAAATTATCAAAATAAATCATAATCAAGTGCATGCAATCGATTTAAGGCCAAAAATAAAGCATATAATCTAGTTTTGAACATGCATCCCTAGAACTACAAGTTTTTGTGCATAAAACTAACATGCAACCACTATCAACATAATATCCCACCTATTCCATGACATCTAAGGGTTTTAAAGTAGATGATTCAACACAAAACCTGGTTTTGAACAACATGCAACACATAACAAGTTCATTTAAAGCATGATCTCATCACATAACATTTTAAAACAAATTTTTGATCACAAAACTCATTCCATTTGGCTCCTAAGGAGTCATTGCCGAATGGAGGGAGTGAAATGGTAATATGGGAGTGAAAACACTTAACCATTAATCATTTCCACTCTTGACAATTTTGCCTTATGACTTGGACCTTAAATTCATAAGAATTAAGGTCTTCATCTTTAGGCTTACCTTAACTTCAACATGCAAGCTACAACTAAGTACTATATCACATAATTTACTTACTAACCAAAGGTTTAAGGTGTAAGGGAGTGATTTTTGCAAGAAACTTGAAGAATGGAGGAAGAAAAATGAACAAGGGGTGGGGGTGAGGGCTTCGGCTGAGAGAGAAAGGAGAGAGGGGAGGAGGGTGATGGTGGTGGGTGGTGTGTGCAAGTGGAGAATTGTTATGGATTAAAAACTAGGGTATATAATTACTATATTTATTACTAAGGAACGTGAGCTTCGAGGCTCGATTTGACTGCTCTTGTGTTTCTTGACTCAATCTGCCTTAACAAGATGCCTACGTACCTTGCTGATTGCCAGGATCAAGTTAAAAATGTAGTTCTGATTTGTGGGGTGAGGCCCCTTATATAGATGTTGGGAGTCCTTGAATTGGACTTGGGTTTGGAGACTTGGTGGACAAGTCTCTGAATTAGAATGGACTTTGGAGTCATAGGAAGTAGGAAGCTGATTCCTTATCCCATGAGGTTCCTTGGAGGCCAATCTACAAGGATTTATATTCCCACCAGCACTCATCCTAATAGCTGTTTTTCTCCCTTATTAATTAATTACGAAATTAATTAACATTCAGGGTTTTGGGCCTTCTTTGTTCCATCAGGCCTGATCTGGTCCATCAGGCCTGATCAATGTGTTAACATTTTTGGTCTGAATATCATACATCTTCTTATTGGGCCTTGCAGCCCAAATCATGTGTAATTAATACATTATTAACTATGTAATAAGGATTTATTTTCCCTATCATTTGTCCCCCAACTTCTGGGAAACAGTGACTAGGTTTCGCAGAAGTTAAGTTCATTCGTTCCCTTGTAGGGTATTGTTTTGCGTAAAGTGTGGAGCGACCTACACATTTACAATGATTTAATTTAATCCCTTTTATTTAGGAATTAACTTAATTTCCAGGAATTTTTCCCTTAATTTTGGGATTTTCCTTAATTTTTAGGAATTTTCCCCTTAATTCTGGGATTTTTCCTTAATTTTCTGGATTTTTCCCTTAATTCTGGGATTTTCCCTTAATTTTCAGGATTTATTCCTTATTTTCTGAAAATATTTTTATTTTCAGGAAATATTTTAAGGAATTTCCTTTAATTATTATTTTTTTCCAGGATTTTTCTTCCCTTTTTTTCTCTTTTTTTTCTCTTTTTATTCTCCTTTTTTTATACCTGGTTCGACCAGGAATCCTGTTCGACCAGGATCCTGGTCGAATTAGACCTCTAATTGCCCTGGTCGACAGAAACTCGAGCAAGATCCATTCGACCTCACTTCCTAGTCGAATTTCGACCAGGATTTTATATTATATATATATTTTATTTTTTTTTAATTTTTGAGCTGAAATTTTTTTGTCAGGATTTTCAGTCAGAATTCCTTGTCTTGACCGAATTAGCCATCCTTTTAAGCCCTGATCAAAGCAAATTTTGAGGAAAGGTTTTCGACCAGAAATTAAACTGAGATCCTGGTTGAATTGGGCCTATTTCTGGTTGATTTAATCCCTTTTTAAGTCCCGGTCGAAGGTATTTCGACCTCAACTCATTCGACTAGGAATATAATGTAAGTCTTGATCGAATTGGGTCAGTAATTTGGCATATATATAGTTTTGTAACTCCACATATTTGATTTGGGCCCTTAAATCTGGGCTGGATTTCTTCCAACTCAAATTTGGGCATAAATTTTGGGTCTGGATTCTTATATGGGTACTTAGTACTGACCCTGGGCCTTTTTCTGAACTAGGCCTTTATCTTAGGCCACCCCTCTTTTTTGATTGGATTTTCCTTTAAAATATTTGGGGCCCAATTCCTGGGCTTTTTGTATTTGGGCCTTGATACTGGGCCTCTTGAGCCCTATAAACCTTTTGAGCTCTAAACCTCTTGGGTTTTCTAGATTTTTCTAGAATTGGGCCTTATCCCTGAGCCCAAATTCTAGATTTTTCTATAAGGTTTTTCTGGATTCTTCCAGAATTTTCAAAAGATATACTTTTTTTCTAGAATTCTTCCAAAGTCTTCTGGAACTTTCCAGAATTCTCTATTTTTTGGGCTGAAATGGGCTTTCTGAGGCCCAATTTGGCTTTCAGGTGCCTATATAAGAGTTGAGGGGGGGGGGAGTGTGTTTCTTCACACTTCTCACTTCAATCCTCAAACTCTCAAACACTCTCCTTTTCTTCCTCCTTCCTCATTTTTAGAAAATTTCCGGCCAAGTCCCTTCCATGGTTTCAAGGTTTTTCCAAGCTTCATTAATGGCTGATAAGAATTCCGAGAGAGCGGCCAAGATAGCCTCGGCTTCAAAACGAGGTAAGAATATCGAGATCCGCTCTTCCTACATGTCTTTGATTGATATGATTTACACTAGGGGGACGAGTATCCCTCCACTGCGCATCTCGACTCTTTTAATCATTGTAACACTTGGAACAACATAGATTACGATAAATTAAATGCACGTTATAATGTTCTTCCTCCCCTTAGATTAGTTCCAGTTTCTGGTGGCGATCGTACTTGCCACTGGAAACCCAACACTATTTTTATCTACACAGATGCCCTCGATGCTGGGCTTAGGTTCCCTTTTCATCCCTTCATTCCTCATCTTCTAGCTGATTTACAAATTAACCCATGTCAGCTTCCTCCAAACGCTTGGAGGAATATTTTATGTTTTATGGTTTGCTGCCTTAGGGAAGGTTTTCTCCTAGTCTGTTACTGTTTTTAGGAAAGTTTTTCAATGTTACAACAGTTCTTCTGGTAACTGTGGTTGGGTCTATATTAAACAAAGGCCCAAGTGTAAGCATATCTTTAACAGTGCCTCTATTCCCGATAATAACCAAAATTGGAGGAATAGTTTTGTCGGGTTAAGGTGGGAGAATGGAGACTGGGGCACACTCTTCAGATCTTCCTTCGGGAAGGTTGGTGATGGTAGCCTCAAATCCATTCACTTAACCCCCGAGGAAACTATCATTTATAATAAGCTTACTCGGAATGACGGTACTACTACCAACTGGACTCTCTTAGAGGAGTTTTCCCTCATCCATGTGGGGCTATCCTCTGTATCTCAACAGGGTATTTTTCTTCCCTTCTCAATTTTATTTCATTTCATGCATTATTGACACCACTTATTTTGTTTTTTATCTTGTCTTGCAGCTGCCAAGGAGATCATCGAGGATAACGTGCCCCTCGTTGAGGAAACTGCTAGAATGAAGAAGGCTCGTCTTGCGGGCCTAGATACTAGAGGAAAGGCTACGGAGCCTAGCTTCCTACGGAAGCACAAGGAACCCATGGTGGAGGTTCCAGCCGAGGGAGTTGAGGGCCATTGCTGCCACGGGCGCCTTTCAGCCTCTCTGCGGATTCCGCCGAGGGGATACCGTGGTTGGATCCATGAAACACGCCTGTGATTGGTCTTACCACGGCGTAACTCTCAAAGAATTCACGGATGTGGTGGCTACCCCTGACTTGGAAAGGATCAAGCTCATGGGAGCCTAGTCCTTAGCCTCAGTATGACTATTTCTTAGAATTTATCTTTTATATTTGTAGCATTCACTTGCCTTACACATTTGTCTATTGTTTCATTTCAGTCTAACGCCTATTTTCAAGGCTCTGTGAGGCAAGCCGAATCATGGAAGAGGGCTTCTGACAAAGCAGACAATGCCCTCAGGAGGAAGCAGAAGAAGAAGTTCAAGCGTAAGGAGGAAGAGCTCGGGGAGTCCAATACTGAGCTGATGGTGCTGCGCGACGAGAAAGATAAATCAATTGATAACTATCTGTACTCGGATGAGTTTACTCAGTCCATGAGAGTGAGGGACGACTAAGTCTTCCCTGGGTTTTTAGGACTGGATGGGACACGATCCTTGGGACCGTGAATGAGGCTTGCCCTGATATTAACCCGGCGGACTATGTCTGTCCCGATGATGAGACTTTGCTGCAGAGGTTTTGTACCCGAGTAGTTGTCTCGGATCATATACCTCAGGACCCGCTTCTTCCTCCTCTCAAGTCTTCTTCCAGGCCTGTTGCGGATGATAGCTCTTCCTCCTCCTCCGTTCTCCTCCTCCTCCTACGAGACAACATAGACTTCTAGCGAGAGCGGAGGGGATGACGATATGGATGCCGAGGGCACCTCAACTCCTTAGAGCTTTTCCAGCCCTGCGTGGCTTATTTTATCTTATTTTCGAGACTTTATTTATGAAACTTTGTAATATTTACTTGATCCATTTCTATTTATCTGATTTTATGCATGCACTTAGTTTACTTGTCTTGCCATAGAGATTCAAACATATTTCGAAAACTTTCTGAACTTCATAAATTATTGGGATTCATCCTTACACAAGTCTTAATAAACCTCAAAATAAAGCTAAAACATGCAAAGCCTAAGCAAGCAAAGCTTCAAGGTGCTTTCCAACCTACTTGTCACCTTGACAAGTGAAAATCATGTTCAATTTCCTCACACATAGTAAACCTTCAGGTTTTGTGCATGCCAAGTTCTCGGGACTTCAAAACCATCCATAGTCTCCAGCTTGTAGGTTCCTCTACCTTGAACACTCTTGACCTTGTATGGCCCTTCCCAATTTTGGGCAAGCTTTCCGTTCTGCCCTATACCAGAAGCTTCCACCTTCCTCAGGACTAAGTCACCTTGTTTGAAGAACCTTTCTTTAACCCTTAGGTTGTAGTAGAATGAAGCCTTTTTCTGATACTCCACTATCTTCGCATGTGCCTCATCTCGTACTTCATCAATCAGATCCAGGGCTAACCTTTGACCTTCCTCATTATCCTTAGCATTGAAAGCTTGAATCCTGGGAGAGGAATGTGATATCTCTACAGGAACAACTGCTTCTGCCCCATATGCTAACATGAAAGGAGTTGCTCCAGTCATGACTCTACAGGTAGTCCTATAGGCCCATAGTATTGGGAGTATTTCATCGATCCTCTTCTTTAGTTCATCCAGGATTATTCAATCCGCCACTTTCGCTTGCCCATTGGCTTGCGGGTGAGCCACAGAGGTGAATCGTAATTCAACTTCATTCTCCTCACAATACTTCTTAAATTCCTCATTGTTGAATTGTATTCCATACCGGCACATGGTATTTTCCCACAGGAATTGTGTAACCTGCTTAGTTGTGATTTTGGCCAAAGGCTTGGCTTCAATCCACTTAGTAAAATAATCAATGGCTACAATCTGGAACTTCCTTTGTGCCGTGACCATGGGGAAAGGCCCAAGTATATCCATTCCCCACATAGCAAAGGGGATGGGTGAGTTGATGGAGGTCAACATCTCGGGGGGCTGTCTAACGACAGGTGCATGCTTGTGACAACGGTCACACTTTTCACATATTCTTTGGCATCAACCATCATTTCTGGCAAATAGAAGCCTAAACGGGTTATCTTATGTGCTAAGGCCCTGCCCCCCAAGTGTTGCCCATAAATACCTTCATGTACTTCTTCAAGAGCCAAGCGTGCCTCATCGGGCCTGAGACATCTTAAGTAAGGAACCACGAAAGATCTTTTCTACAGAATCCCATCTATCAAAGAATACCTTAGTGCTCGAACAGCTAACTTCCGTGCTTCAGTAGCATCGTTTGGCAACCAACCGGTTTGAATGTGGGCCTTAATGGGATCTATCCATGACGTCCCCAGGCCTATAGGAGCTACAAGCTTAACATCGATGCTCCGTGTCTTCAAAATGCGAAAGTATACACTTCCTGAACTTTCTTCTATCTCAGATGAAGCAAACTTTGATAATGCATCTGCCTTAGCATTTTCCTCCCTTGGAATATGCTCAACATGGCATTCATCGAATTGGGTCATCATAGCCCTTACTAGGCGGACATACTTAGCCATCGTATCATCCCTTGCCTCAAACTCTCCCTTTACGTGGGATATGACCAGCTTCGAGTCTCCACGGACTTTTAAGTTCTTGACTTTAAGTGTCCCTGCTAGGACGAGGCCAGCTATCAGAGCTTCATATTCTGCCTCATTGTTCGTGGTCGGGAAGTATAACTTCACGGCATACTCAATCAAGAACCCATCAGGGCTTTGTAAAACCAAACCTGCTCCACTTGAATTTGTTTTTGATGCTCCATCAAAATAGAGAACCAAATATTCTTTCTCCTTATCATCCTTTTCTCCGTCCCCCTTATCAACTTCCTTGTCTTGAGGTATGGTATCTTCTTGCCCCCCGACTTCTTGGTTGGGTATGGTACATTCCACCATAAAGTCAGCTAATGCCTGGGATTTTATTGCCATTCGTGGCTTATACTTGATGTCGAATTCTCCCAGCTCTATTGCCCACTTGATCAACCTCCCACTAGCTTTGGGACTATGAGTGATATTTCTCAGGGGCTGATTTGTTAGCACCTCAATTTGATGAGCCTGAAAGTAAGGACGTAACTTTCTTGAAGCCATCACCAAGGCTAAAGCAAACTCCTCAATAGTTGAATAATTCAACTCAGCTCCATGCAGAATTTTGCTGACATAATATACGGGTTTCCAGATTTTCAGTTCTTCCTTAACCAATACAGCGCTTAAGGCACCCTCTGAAACGGCTAAGTACAAGTATAAAACTTCATTCAAAGCTGTCTTGGCCAACAACGGGGCCTGGGCCATATATTTCTTTAATTCCTCGAATGCCTTCTGGATTTTCTCACTCCATACAAAATCCTTAACCTTTTTTAATGACTTGAAGAACGACAAACACTTGTCCCCAGACTTTGAGATGAATCGTCCCAATGCAGCAACCCTTCCGGTGATCTTTTGAACATCTTTGATAGTTTTTGGGGGTTCCATGTCCAGGATTGCTTTTATTTTATCGGGATTGGCCTCGATTCCTCTCTTGGAGACCATCAATCCTAAAAAATTTCCAGACCCTACTCCGAAAGCACACTTCATAGGATTTAACATCATCTTATGATATATCAGGACCTCAAAAGCTTCCCTCAAATGGTTTATATGGTCAGTCTTCACTAGACTCTTGACTAACATGTCATCAACATAAACTTCCATGGTCTTGCCAATAAGATCCTTAAAAATTTTATTTACCAACCTTTGATAGGTGGCTCCTGCATTCTTGAGACCAAATGCCATAACAAGATAACAATAAACACCAAAGTCAGTGATAAATGATACCTTTAGAATATCGCCCTTGTGCATCTTGATCTGATTATATCAACTAAATCCATCCATGAAGCTCAGCATCTCATACCCAACAATGGCATCTATCAAAGTATCTATCCTTGGCAACGGGAAACAGTCCTTAGGGCATGCGTCATTCAGATCAGTGAAGTATATACACAACCTCCATTTTCCATTGGCCTTCTTCACCATTAAAGGGTTTGCTAACCATTCTGGAAATTGTATGTCTTCAATGAATCCAGCCTCTAAGAGCTTCTCTACTTCCTATTTTATAACTTCTTGCCTCTTTGGGGAAAACTTCTTTTCTTTTGCTTCACCATCTTCCGACTCGGATCCACATTCAGCTTGTGAGTAATTAGTTCTGGGTCTATGCCTGGCATATCAGCTACCGACCATGCAAACACATCACTATTTTCTTGCAAAAATTTCACTAACTTCCCTCTAAGGGGTTCCTCTAGTGTGGCTCCAACGAAAGTAACTTTCTCAGGATCCTCAGGAGCTAAAGGAATCGAAACCAAGTCTTTAGCTGGTTTCCCTCTTTTCTCATCATTCTCTCGAATATCCAGATCTTCAATAGGCAGAACTTGCCCCCCAACTCCATCTGCCCTCAAAGAGGCTACATAACAACTTCTAGCCATTTTTTGATCTCCCCTCTCTTCTCCAATCCCATTCCGGGTGGGAAACTTCATAACTGAATGGTAGGAAGAAGGGACTTCCTTGAAGGCATGTATCCCTGTTCTCCCCATGATAGAATTATAAGTTGAACTAGACTTTACCACCAAAAAGTCCAATATATGTGTTGCTTGCCTTGGTTCCTGACCTATGGTGGTTAGCAACTTGATTATCCCTTCAACGGGGCACTCTACTCCTGCAAATCCATATATCGGCATATCGGTCGGGGTTAGTTGAGAATCATTATAACCCATCCTTAAAAAGGTGTCATGGAGCAAGATATCCCCTGAAGCACCATTATCCATAAGGACCCTCTTAACCGGGCTGTTTCCTATTATAGGTGCTATGACCAATGGGTCGTCATGAGGAAATTTCACACCCTCTAGGTCAGAATCATCAAAAGCCATTGTTACTCCTGTCCTGGCCCTCTTTGGGGCTTCTCCAACAATATGCATAACCTCCCTGGCATAAGCTTTCCTGGAGTTCTTGGATAATCCAGCAGCAGTCGGTCCTCCAAAAATCATATTTATTACAGGTCCTCGGGGTCGTGGTCCTCCAAAGATTGTATTTATCACCGGTCCCCTAGGTTGGGGATTTCGCCCCTGATTGTCTTGGTTCCTCCTACGATCTTCAAAGTTCTTTCTTCCATTGTTATTCCTATCTCTTCCTTCCCCATTATATTTGTTCAATCTTCCTTTCTGAATGAGGAACTCTATTTCATCTTTCATTTGCCTACACTCATCGGTGTCATGACCAACATCTTCGTGAAATCTACAATATTTGCTCTTGTCTAGTTTGGCTGGATCTTCCTTGAAGGGTTTAGGCCAATGAATATCTTGGTCTTTCTCGATCTCCATCAAGATATAGCTTCTAGGAGCGTTCAACTTAGCATATTCAGCGAATGTTTGTCCAGGTCCTCCCTTCTTGGGGGTTGAATAAGGGTTTTGCTCAATTCTAGGATACTTGTCCTTAGAGATATACTCCAGATCAGTTTTCCGCTTCTTACCTCCAGCGGGCTTGTTGCTTGCTACGGTCTTTCTCATGCTTTCTTCCACCTTGATGTACTTCCCGGCCCTATCTTGGAGCTGCAACATGCTCTCAGGGGGGCGCTTGGCCAAGGACATTTTGAAGAACTCATCCCTAGTTCCCTGTTGTAGTGCTATCATGGCTACCTTGTCATCAAGGTCCGGGACTTTTAAAGCTTCCTTCGTGAAATGATTCAGGTAGTCTCTCAAGGATTCCTTTGCTCCCTGCACAATGCTCATGAGGGTTGCTGAACTTTTCTCATGCACTCTCCCACTGATGAACTGCTTAATAAAAGCCTAAATTAATTCTCTGAAGGACCTGATAGAGTTCGGGGGCAGACGACTATACCATCTTTGAGCCATACCTGACAGGGTTTGAGGAAAGGCCTGACACTTAATAACGTCGTTCACGGGCTGTAATAACAGTGCATTAGAGAATGTCCTGACATGATTAGCGGGATCTCCCGTGCCATGATAAGTTTTGATAGTGGGCATCTTGAACTTCCTTGAGATATGGGAATTCATAATCTCTTTAGTGAATGGTGGAGTAGGATCATCAGGATCTCTAAGGGGAAGAAGATTGCTTGGATCAGCCCTTGGGACAACAGCCCTTCTCGGTATTGGACCATCCAGGTCTATAATAGGAGGAGGATTTCTCCCCCTAGGAGGTAGTGGGGGTCTGGTGCACCTCCAAGTCACGCTTCAGCCTTTGAATCTCAGCCTCGTGAGCCTTGATCCTTTCCTGCACTTCTTGGGGATTCATCCCTTGGGTGCTCCTAGGACGTTGGCTACCATCAGCCATCAGCACTTTGCCACCACGTCTCCTTCTTGGGGCCACTTCATCATCCGAAGATTCAGAGTCTCTCTCAGTGTAAGGAACAGAAAATTCCTGATCCTCAGGGATAGGAGCCAAACCTCGTATGTAGGGGGCGATCGTCCTCGTGCTTCACTCTGTCCAGCATGTCCACTTTCTCCAACCTCGGGATAAAGGGGAATCCCATAAGGGGAGTTAGTGGTTACAACAGTTGAATATTCGTACCCAATGGGTCGAGAATTCACATGTTTATGTAGTTGTTGAAGTTGGGGATTCGTACCTTGAGGAGCCGGGGGAATTGTCCCTTGAGGTTGAGGTTCAGTTGCCCCTACCTGGGCTCCTCCTTGGGTGACGATATAGGTTGAATGCGGAGGTACCTCTACGGTTGACGAAATCATTTGGGTTGTCCCCGCGGGTGTTCCTCCTTCAAGGATGCTGTTTGTTCTCCGTGTTCTCGCCATGCTTGTTGTTGTGCTTTCCCACAGACGGCGCCAAATGTTATGGATTAAAAACTAGGGTATATGATTGCTGTATTTATTACTAAGGAACGTGAGCTTCGAGGCTCGATTTGACTGCTCTTGTGTTTCGTGACTCAATCTGCCTTAACAAGATGCCTACGTACCTTGCTGATTGCCAAGGATCAAGTCAAAAATGTAGTTCTGATTTGTGGGGTGAGGTCCCTTATATAGATGTTGGGAGTCCTTGAATTGGACTTGGGTTTGGAGACTTGGTGGACAAGTCTCTGAATTAGAATGGACTTTGAAGTCCTAGGAAGTAGGAAGCTGATTCCTTATCCCATGAGGTTCCTTGGAGGCCAATCTACAAGGAATTATATTCCCACAAGGACTCATCCTAATAGCTGTTTTTCTCCCTTATTAATTAATTACAAAATTAATTAACATTCAGGGTTTTGGGCCTTCTTTGTTCCATCAGGCCTGATCTGGTCCATCAGGCCTGATCAATGTGTTAACCTTTTTGGTCTGAATATCATACATCTTCTTATTGGGCCTTGCAGCCCAAATCATGTGTAATTAATACATTATTAACTATGTAATCAGGATTTATTTATTCCCTATCAAGAATGATCTCCCTTTTATCATTTTGTATGATATAAAATGGGTAGTGGAGTGGGTAATTTACTTCTTTGTCCCTCTCCCTTAACTAATAAAAATTGCATGCAATGTTATAAGGGTAATTAGTTTAGTCCAAGAAGTGCTAGTGGGGTTGGAAATGTCAACAATGCCCTTCTCTTCTATTAAGTGGAAGTTGCATGCAAGATTTTATTGGTAATCTAATAATTATTAATCTAATTAAATACAAAGAATAAATTTTATAATTAAAACTATAAATCTATAAATTGCAAGAGTGTCATCATAAAATAGCTTAGAATTTTAGGAATTTAATAAGATCAAATTCAAAATTTATTAATAAAAATGATTTTAAAAATGATTTTTCTTAAATAATAAAATGCATTCTATAACCTACGTAAATAACAAATAATACATTTCTTATCTTCTACAATTCTAAATAATATCACACAATTATTTAGCATAATTCTAATCACACAAACACATATTAACAATTTTTTTTATAAATTAGCTCAATTAATATATATATATATATATATCAATTACATGATAAATAAAATATCGGTTATGACATCCTCTCCCCCTTAAAGGATTCTGTCCTCAAAATCTAAGGAAATAGGTGAGGGTACCAGACTCGCATTTTTTACTCTAATTCCAATGTCAATTCTTCGACTTTGGGATTTCTCCAAAGCACTTTCACCATCTTTACTGACTTATTTCTAAGACTCTTCTCTTGCCAGTCGAGTATTTTGACAGGTTGCTCCACGTATGCCAAATCTTTCTGAATTTCTAGCGGCTCATACTCTATCACATGATTGACATCCGGATTATACTTTTTAAGCATAGACACGTGGAATACGTTATGAACATGCTGATATTGAGGTGGTAGAGCTAACTAATAGGTTACTTTTCCTACTTGATTTAAGATTTCAAAAGGACCAATATATCGCGGATACCAATTTCCCCTTTTCCTAAATTGAGTTAAATGTTTTCATGGTGACACTTTCAGCAATACGACTTCACCTACTTGGAAACTCACATCTTTTCGGGCAGGATCTGCATACTTTCTCTGTCTGTCTTGAGCAACAATTAGTCTTTTTCGAATTAAGGTGACTCTTTCCTTCATTTGCTAAACTAATTCAGGGCCGAGAACTTTTCCTTCTCCTACCTCATCCCAATTTGTCGGAGATCTACATTTTCTTTCGTATAAAGCTTCATATGGAGGCATTTCGATGTTGTAGTGGTAACTATTATTGTATGAGAACTCTAAGAGTGGTAAGTGATCATCCCAGCTTCCTGCGAAGTCAATTGCACAACTGCGCAACGTGTCTTCAATTGTTTGTATAGTCCACTCGCTTTGACCGTCTGTTTTTGGGTGATAAGCCGTGCTCATATTCAGCTTGGTGCCGAGACTTTCTTGGAATTGTCTCTAAAATCTTGAGTTGAATCGCGGATCTTGACATGAAACTATCGATACAGGTACGCCGTGATGTAACACGATTTTGCGCACGTACATATGGACCAACCTATCTAATGAAGTCTTCTCGTTGATTGGTAAGAAATGCGCCAATTTGGTAAGGTGATCGACTACAAACCATATGGCGTCATGTCCGGACTTTGTTCGAGGCAGTCCCACTAAGAAATCCATAGCAATATTCTCTCATTTCCATTCAGGAATCTTCAATAAGTGAATCAATCCACTTGGTTTTTGATGTTCCGCTTTTACTCTTTGACAAGTGTAACACTTGGAGACCCATTTTGCAATTTCTCTTTTCATATTTGGCCACCAAAATTTCTTTTTTCAAGTCCTGGTACATCTTTGTGCTCCCCGAGTGAATCAAAAATTTCGAGTTGTGTGCTTCCTAAAGTATCTCTTTCTTCAATTCATTCACTTGAGGGATCCAAATCCTTGATGAAAATCTTAATATCCCTTGCTCGTCCTTGTCGTACATATTTCTTCTCCCGTCAGTTGATTATTCTCTCGACTCATCACTTCTTCTTCACATTTCTTTATTTTCTATAATAGTTCTGGCTGAAAAGTCATGGCGTAACAAATCTATTTTGATGTACCGCAAACACAAAGTTCTAACTCAAATCTTTCAATCTCCTTAGATAACTCCCTTGGCATGGTTATCATATTCAACCTTTCCTTCATACTCAAGGCATCGGCTACTACATTCGCTTTTCCTGGATGGTAATGTATCGAACAATCATAATCCTTAATTAGCTCAAACCATCTCCATTATTTCATGTTAAGTTCTTTCTAGGTGAATATATACTTCAAGCTTTTATGATCCGTGTAGATTTCAGAATTCTCTTCGTACAATAATGTCTCCATGTCTTGAGCGCGAACACTATGGATGCCAATTCAAGATCATGGGTTGGATATTTCAATTAATGAGGTTTAAGATGTCTATATGCATATGTAATTACCTTATTGTGTTGCATTAGCATACAGCCTAATCCTTTATGCGAAGCGTCGCTTTATATCACAAAATCTCCTTTGCCGTCTGGTAGTAACAATACTGGTGCAGTAACCAATTTCTGCTTTAACTCTTGAAAGCTTTCTTCATATTCCGCATTCCATTCAAACTTATGATTCTTCCTTGTCAACTTGGTCAGTGGTGTAGCGATCTTTGAGAAATTCTTACGAACCTTCTGTAGTATCCAACTAATCCTAGAAAACTTCTTACTTCCGTAGGAGTGTTCGGTCTTTCCCAACTCATAACCGCTTCAATCTTCGCAGGGTCCACTCTAATTCCTCCACTTTCGATTATATGCCCTAAAAATTGAACTTCTTTTAACTAAAACTCACACTTTGAATATTTAGCGTACAACTTCTCTTGTCTAAGAATTTCTAGATATCCATAAGTGTTGCCCGTACTCTTCTGCTGTCTTCGAATATATCAGAATATCATCGATGAATACCACAACGAACTTGTCCAAATATTTCTTGAAACTCTATTCATTAGATCCATGAAAACTGCAGGAGCGTTTGTTAATCCAAATGGCATTACTAAAACTCGTAATGTCCATATCTTGTCCTAAATGCCGTTTTCGGGATGTCTTTTGGTTTGATCTTCAACTGATAGTATCCCGACCTTAGGTCGATCTTTGAAAAACACTTTGCTCCTCTCAGTTGATCAAATAAATCATCTATTCTCAGCAATGGATATCAATTCTTAATCGTCATCTTGTTCAGCTCCCGATAATCTATACAGAGTCGTATGCTTCCGTCCTTCTTCTTTACGAAAAGAACCGGCGCTCCCCATGGCGACGTACTTGGACTTATGACTCCTTTATCCAAAAGTTCTTGTAGCTTACTCGTTGACTCTTTCATCTCTGCTCATCCTATAAGGTGCCTTCAAAACGGGTTCCGTATCTGGAGCGAGATTAATCTCGAACTCAATCTGTCGATCTGGCGGTATTCCTGGTAATTCCTCTAAAAACACATCTGGGAACTCTTTCACCACTGGAATCTCCTCTATGCTAGGAGCTTCATTCTCTGAATCTACTACATAGGCTAAATACGCTTCACATCCTTTCCTTAATAGCGTACTGGCTTGAATAGCGGTAAGAAATAGTCGCTCTTTCTTTTAACCTCTAAACATCACCTTATTCCCATTCTTTACTCTTAAATAGACCTTCTTAGATCTACAATCTATCTGGGCATTATTCTTTCCTAACCAATCCATTCATAATATTATATCAAACTCCCCTAACTTGAAAACTATCAAGTCAACTGAAAACTTATGCCCGGAGATATCAATCTCACACTCTGGGCAGAACTGACTTACTGGTACCTTTTCTTGATTAGCAATTACTATGTTCATTACTTCTCTCATATTCTTCTTATCGCGGTTAAGTCTATTAGCAAAAGTTTCTGATATAAACGACCTTGTAGCTCCTGAATCAATCAATACTTTAGCTTCAACATTGTTTATCGAAAGCTTACATGCTATCACTTCTGGATTCTGAACAACATCCTTCATTTTCAGATTAAAAGTCCTTGTTGATGCTTGTGGGGTCATGAAAGGTGGTGGAGTTAATGCTAGTATTACTGGTGGTATTGCTGGTGCTAGCACTTGCTACATTCATCATATTTTTGATTGATCCGGTGGACCTGCACTCCTTGGTGATATGCCCAACTTTTCCGTACTTGTAGCATGTTACTCCAAGTTTCTGCACCTCACACTCATTGGCCAAATGTCCCTTCTGATTACATCGATAACACATCATGTTGAGCTTGTTGCAAATTCCCGAATGCTTCTTCCCACAATTCCTACATTCGACCCTTGGCTGTTTATCATCATTAGCTTGACCCTAATTTTGTTGATGGTTCCCTTTATTGACTTGTCTTTTGTTCACTTCCCTTTTCTTCTGTGCATCCCATCCTTACTGAAATCCAATCCTCTTCACATTTCTGTCTTGCTGATATCCTAGCCTGACCTCTCTCTCTGATGAATCACTTTCCTCTTCTTATTATCCCTTTCTTTCCTAGATTGTAATCCATTACTTTTAATCAATGACGCCTTCTGAACTACTCCAACATAGGTATAACTGTCAAACATTGACACTCTATCTCGAATCCAATATTCGAGCCCTTATTGAAATCTCTGAGCCTTCTCTTCATCAGTATCCAAGTACTTGGTCATAAATCTCGACAATTTTGTAAACTTCTTCTCATATTCCAAGACCGTCATGCTTCCTTGTTTTAATTCCAAGAATTTCATCTCCATCTGCTTATGCATATACTTGGGGTAATATTTTTCCAAAAATAACTCCTTAAACCTAGTCCAAGTAACTGGTTGAACTTCTTCCAAAGCTTTGACAGAAACCCACCAATAAATCACTTCCGCTTTCAGGAAATATGTGGCTTAAATGGTCTTCTATTCTTCTCCTAGTCGAACTAATTCAAAAGATATCTACATCTCTCTTATCCAAGTGTTGGATATAACAAGATCAGTGGTGTCATGAAATGAAGGTGGGTTCACATTCTGAAAAATTTTGAAAGTCAGAATTTGTTGAGGTGAAACGGGTGGGTCTGGTTGATGTTGATCATGATTCTCTGGGTTTCAAAATTGTTGTTGAAGAGTTTGTTGTTGTTGAGCAATTGCATTAGTTTGTTGTTGCAGGATTTCCAATATTCGAAGGATATTGGGGTCGGTTGCAAAAGAAGTACTAGTTTGCTTCGTCTTTTTAGGAGGCATATTTCTGAAAATATAATTTGTAACAAGCAGGTGTGATTTCAACAGATATTTCAAAGCTAGGTTATCACAGGGTTAATATGATCATATGATTTTAAATTGTTAACAAGGCTATACAGGACTATAAGCAGAGAAGCCGAAAATAGGGAAAAATTGGAACAACGAAAGTGCATAAATGAGTTTGGAAAAATTGCGATAATCAAATTCAAGGTGTTACGAAGTTAAGAGGTCACATGCATTTCAATTATTAATAATAAAGGTGAGATAGAATTCTAGAAATGAAAGCGAAACTGAAATGAAATGATAGTACATTAATCATTGAAACAAGGTTCATCTTACAACACAATCAAATAAGGTTTGAATATAAAGGTCAACAACATCATAGTTCTAAAGGAAATAAGGAAACTACATAATTCAAGAGATACAACAACATAAAAGATGGCCAACAGGAAAGGAAATAGAAAATCTGGCTCCTAATTCGGCCTAACGGTCATCTTCCTAAGTCTCCTCTCTATCATCTTGAGCTATCAGAATCTTTTCCCATTGCTCCCCCTCAAGTACCTTCACAATGCCCTGAAGTTCATATGCTACCATCTGGATGGTGTAATGGCTGCTGCGGTCACGGTGTGTTGGCATCTCCCCAAGCTTAGTGTTAACGAACTGCGTAAAGGACTCGAGTCTCACAATCAACTGTGCCTTAGGTTTCTCCTTAAGCCGGGTATCATCCTGAAAAGCTACATCCAGTCATTCCATAAGTCGGTCTTACTTCCCTTGGAGCCTATCGAACTGAAGCCTTAAGTTAGCGTATACAGAAAAAGAAATAGTGTCGGATGGCGCCGAGGATGAAGACAAATGCATCCTTTACTGAGAAACAATATGCGAAGGAAAATATTAGCGACTCACTCGAATAATATCTACTTACACTCTCGTACTTCCTATATATATATCCTATAACTTATATGGACTGTTTAGGGATTCTAAACCTTAGCTTTGATACCAACAACTGTCACAGCCCCAAAATAACACTAACAAAATATAACTGATAAAATATAAAGGTATTACAAATGACTGTAAACAAAATCCAAGATCACAAAGGTTCAGTGTTTGAACAGTCCAACACTACAACTATTACAACTTTTATACAATTACCGGTCCTCACACAGACGCCAACTGTACTACCTGAGCTCTAGCATAAGCCTCAGCATCTCCACCGGTAGACTTAAGATCAGTCTGATTGGTTCTAACCATACTTTCTAGCTGAAATAACATGAATACATAGCAAGAAGTGAGCCAAATGCTCAGCAAGGTATAACATAAGATATAAATTGATAGTATAGCAATTCATAATTCGAAGTGAGGGTGGGTGGCATCATTATCCAAATCAAAATCAAATCATTGCTCAAAAACATTTTTTGACACTACAGATTACAATCGGTGATCAGCCGCAAAGTAATCCCGAACCTCGTTGGGTTCTAAACAATTTGATTGGGATCCCTAGGCATCTTTGAAGCCTAAAATAATAAATATGGAAAGGACATGCGGCTTAGTCCGAATCTACTAATCTACAGAAAACATTCTTTTATTTGAAGAGCAATTATCCTTTATAAAACTGATGCTAGGGAGAAATTTCAAGGATTCTAAATAATAGAGCTTAAATTATAAAGCCAAGATTTGAAACTCTTATCAGAAATGAAATAACTTCTCACTAGCAGGGTCATCAAAGATGAGTATCATTGGTTTATCGACTAGGGAAGAAAATATCGAAAATAAATCATAACAATAATCATCCAGATAGGGATCTCAAATTTGGAGTGTAATACTGGCATATATCTAGTAACAAATTTTAGGTATGATATAAAGAGTAATGAAGAAGTATGAAGTTGGATTATTGATATCTCAAGGTATCAAGGGTATAGGGATATAATATCAAATCAATAGGGCTTTTGTGATCATGGAAATTGAAATGTTGGAGCTTATAAAGGTATTTTGATATGGTATGAGCAATCAAAGGATATCAATTATGGTACTAAGTCAAGTTGAAACAAAATAGTGATAAGGGTATGATTTAATAAGAGCATAAATAGACTTGAAGCAATTCCAAAAATCATAAGCATGTCATAACATTTATAATATCTCAATCTAAGATTAGAGTAATTGTAACAATATATCATGGTGACAATAATATCAAGGATCATTATACGAGCATGCTATCATAATTCAAAGGAGTGGTTCGGAACACTTGCAATATATCTTAAGAAGTTCAGAATAAACTTGCAACATATCTCAAGAAGGTTTGATGACACTTACCTTAAGAAGGCTTGACTAACTCTTGACTTGATTGTGAAAGCAACCGGGAGCACTACTCGACTTTGACGGCAAGCTTACTATATTCTCCTGAGGCTACACAATAATATTAAACCTCATCAAGATATATTCCTACAAAATTCGATCCAAGTTATAGAAAATTCAAATCATAGTGGCACTTAGGCCTATTTACACGTTCGACTCTTAGTATTCACATAATAGCATCTTATCTCAAGTAGTCATTTAGGAGCACATCACACATTTAGTCACATCATATATATCATTTAAAACATAGTGCACGATAAATTATTGAATGATCTCACTCCACCAAACCAAATGACTCGAGGTGGTTAACTAGCCTAGTGCAACCCAACTATCTTTCCAAACTCGAAGTGCCCTGACAAGCCAACCTCATTTCACTTGACCAAAACCAAGGCCTAACCTCCTACTGACCTCTAACTATCATATGAACTCAATGGTCAACTCAGGCCTTACTTCTAAGGACTTAAAATCTAAGTGCAAAGCCAAAATGCTCCTAAGTGTGACGCCTAGGTGAATCGAATGGTTTCTAGTGTCATTGAACCCCCTTCCACTCAAAATGTTCCATTAAAATTACTACACTGGAATCTTAGGACCTAAATCTAACTTGTGCACTTGAAATGATACCAAGGCCTATCCTAGGCCTCCCTGGGCATTCTCTAAAAGTTGACTCTCCCCTATTCTAATGACACTGAAACTGTTCTGTTTTGTTCTCACTTCACTCCCTTGGTTTTAACTCTAAACCTCCAAATTATGGCTTGTAAACCTTTCACATATTCCTTAGTATCAGTGCTACTCAAGGCCTAATGAGGGCCTACCCATGACATCACTTTCTAAGCTCAAACTTACTCCTAACTCAAACTGTCCTCTATTCTGGCAGAATTCATGTTTGGACTTGTGCACCTAACTAAATGGATTGATTTCTCACATTTAAAGCTTCTGGGATCAACTATAGGTCACGTCCCAATTCCTGGTAACTTGGGCCTCCCAATGCCTAATATATGCCCACTCATTTCTCACTCACAACTCAAACCTCAAATCTGGAAATGCTGTAAATCTATTCTAACTCCTTCCATATTAACTCCCCCATTCGAGTGAAAACCAAAACCCAATGAGATCATTCAAGACTTATTATCATGACACACCTATTCTATTTATTAACTGACAAATAATCTCATCAAATTCTCTAAAAATAACCACAAAAATCGAATGACAAGAAGGCATGTTAAGCATATCAGCACTTAGTCATTGTTCTCGAAAATACAATATAATTTTGCTTCATAAATTGAAGTTTAAAATCATGATATCTACTGATTAAACTTACTTAACAACATGTAGTACTAAAACTTATCAAAATAAATCATAATCAAGTGATTGCAAATGATTTAAGGCCAAAAATCAAGCATATAATCTAGTTTTCAACATGCATCCCTAGAACTACAAGTTTTTGTGCATAAAACTAACATGCAACCACTATCAACATAATATCCCAACTATTCCATGACATGCAAGGGTTTTAAAGTAGATGATTCAACACAAAACTTGGTTTTGGATAACATGCAACACATAACAAGTTCACTTAAAGCATGATCTCATCAAATAGCATTTTAAAACAAATTTTTGATCACAAAACTCATTCCATTAGACTCCTAAGGAGTCATTGCCCTAATGGAGGGAGTGAAATGGTAACATGGGAGTGAAAACACTTAACCATTAATCATTTCCACTCTTGACAATTTTGCCTTATGATTTGGAACTTAAATTAATAAGAATCAAGGTCTTCATCTTTAGGCTTACCTTAACTTCAACATGCAAGCTACAACCAAGTACTATATCATATAATTTACTTACTAACCAAAGGTTTAAGGTGTAAGGGAGTGATGTTTGCAAGAAACTTAAAGAATGGAGGAAGAAAAATACACAAGGGGTGGGGGTGAGGGCTTCGACCGAGAGAGAAAGGATAGAGGGGAGGAGGGCGATGGTGGTGGGTGGTGTGTGCAAGTGGAGAATGATCTCCCTTTTATCATTTTTTTTGATATAAAATGGGTCGTGGAGTGGGTAATTTACTTCTTTGTCCCTCTCCCTTAACTAACAAGTTGCATGCAAGGTTATAAGGGAAATTAATTTAGTCCAAGAAGTGCCAGTGGGGTTGGAAATGTCAACAATGCCCTTCTCTTCTATTGAGTGGAAGTTGCATGCAAGGTTTTATTAGTAATCTACTAATTATTAATCTAATTAAATACAAAGAATGAATTTTAAAATTAAAACTATAAATCTATAAATTGCAAGAGTGGCATCATAAAATAGCTTAGAATTTTAGGAATTTAATAAGATCAAATTCGAAATTTATTATAAAAAGTAATTTTAAAAATGATTTTTCTTAAATAATAAAATATATTTTATAACCAACATAAATAGCAAATAATGCATTTCTTATCTTCTAAAATTCTAAATAATATCACACAATTATTTAGCATAATTCTAATCACACAAACACATATTCACAAATTTTTTTATAGATTAGCTCAATTAATATATATATATATATATATATATATATATATCAATTACAAGATAAATAAAATACCGGTTATAACAGATAATGGGTGAAAGAGAGACTCCGTGGCAATTGTACCAAATAAGAACCCAAGATTTAATTTCACAACTGGATTATTTCCCAAAGTATTTTATGAAAAAGAACGAACAGAGGCACGACTTCGAGTTCTCAAATCGACAAGATGGGCGAGACAACTATCTAGACCATGGAAGATATGTCTAGAGGCTTGCCTTTTATTTGGAAAGGTTAGGAGAATCGCCTATCATTGTTAGAAAATTCATGTAGATATACTTACCACGCTAGCATACGGAAAATAACCGCTGATATCCCTTACAAAGGACAACGTGGAAGAATAAATGATGTCATTATTAGAGCTGACAGAAGGCAAAGAAAATTGTACATGCCCTTTAAAGGCCACTGGTAGCAGTTCCCAATAAACGCAAATACATCTAGGGCGCTAGAGAGAATAACGAATATGACCCGGAAGGTATCGTAGTACTATAAATATTGTACGGGAAATGATTAAGAAAGTGTGACCGATAGCGGAAGCTGAGTGTTCCATGATTCTAAAACGTATCAATCAATTGTGTGTGAAATGGTGCTTCCTTCAAGATGGCAACAGGATCACGATGTGCCTTATATTACTATAGGAGGAAATGTTAAATATGGCACTAAGCGTCTAACAGGAGACGAGTGTGTAAAAATGCAATGTGAACTTCTTACATAAAAAAATCGACAAAGGTGATGCGCCAAAATGAGCAAATGTTAAGGAACGAAACTCTAGTACTAGTAAGAGTGATAGAGGGGAATAAATAAGTTGAAGGAACATTTCAAACACTAGAAGATGCACTAATAGTCCATATTATAGACTTTTAAAAAAGATAAAGTGACGAGTTGACGTTAATTGAATAACCGACAATAACGAGTTATAATGCGGGCTTTGGAATGGCTACAAAGCTTTGTACGGAAGAAAGAATAGTTCTCCCCTAGGTTGGGAAGAAGTTGATAAATGGAGAATACTTGGACCATAGTTCAGTCAATAGACCAAAGAAATTCCTAGAACTTATCAGAACCTGATTAGTGGCAACCCAGGATGAACAATAGAGATATGTGGACCAGAAATATAAGGACAGAGAGTACGAAGTAATAGACCAAGTATTGTTGAAAGTTCTTCCTGGGGAGGAATGATGAGATTCGAAAGGGAAAGAAATGTTGAACTCAAGGTTTATTGGATGGTTTAAATCTTTAAAAGACTAAGAGATTTGATTTAATAGGGTTGTATAAACGTAAAAATGGTGGAAGTTGGACGATTCCCAGTTTTATAAAGTAGTTTTGTAATTATTTAGAAAATAATTATTAAATCTGTAAATCATTATAAAATCATATAACGATCCAAAAATTACCAGAAAAATATCACAGTCATCTATATTTTATTCTGAACATAATAAAATTAACATACTCATATCTTATCATTTATAAACATCTAAATATAAATATCAATCATCAGATAATTCACCAGAAATCACATAATAATCATATAATAATTATTTATTGATAAAATAATTACACGCGATATCCCAGATATTACATCCTTCCTCCTTAAAAGGATTTTGTCCTCAGAATCTCCTATAGTAAACAGGTGAGGGTACTTCTCTCGCATATCACTTTCTAATTCCCAGATTGACTCTTCAACCTTTAGGTTTCTCCACAATGCTCTTACCAACTTTACAACTTTGTTCTCAATATTTTTTCTTGTTCTTCTAGAAACTCTATTGGATTCTCTACATATGATAATTTTGCCTGAAGTTCTATCGGCTCATACTCGATCATATGCCTAGAATCTGGATTATACTTTTTAAGCATTGATACGTGAAATACATTATGAATATGTTCCATGTGTGGGGTAATGCCAATTCATAAGCTACCTTGCCGAGACATTTCAGAATTTAAAAAGGTCCAACGTATCTAAGACTCAGCTTTCCTTTCTTTCCAAATCTCGACAATCATTTCTATGGTGACACTTTTAGTAATACTAGATATCCTTCTTTGAATTCCATGTCCTTTCTGGATTGATATGCATATTTCCTTTTACGATCCTGTGCTGCAATTAATCTTTTCTGGATGACTTCCACAACTTATTTTGTCTGCTGTATCAATTCAGGTCCAAGTATCTTACGTTCTCCAACTTCTTCTCAATATACTGGTGATCGACATTGGCGTCCATAAAGAGCTTCATAGGGAGGCATTTCGATACTAGCATGATAACTTTCATTGTAAGCAAATTCCAGTAAGGGTAAATGCTCGTCCCAATTTTCTTTGAAATCAATGGCATAAACACGTAACATATCTTCAATTGTTTGCAATTATTCTTTCGCTTTGACCGTCAGTTTGCGGATGATAAGATGTACTCATATTCAATCTGGTTTCAAAACATTCTTGAAAACCTCTCCAAAATCTTGAATTGAATCGCGGATCTCGATCTGATACAATAGACACAGGGACTCCATGACGGACTACTATTTTCTTCAAATATATGTAAACTAATTTGTCCAATGGAAATCTTTCATTAATAGGCAAGAAGTGAGATGATTTGGTTAGGTTGTCCACTATAACCCAAATAGCGTCATGGTTCGCTTTCGTTCTTGGTAATCCGACTATAAAATCCATAGCAATGTGTTCCCATTTCCATTCTAGAATCTCTAATGGTTGCAATAGTCCACTTGGTCTCTGGTGCTCTGATTTAACTCTTTGGCACGTGTAACATTTGCTAACCCATTCCGCAATTTCTTTTTTTATGTCTGGCCACCAATAATTCTCTTTTAAATCTCCGTACATCTTGGTATTTCCTGGATGGAGTGAATACCTTAAATTGTGAGTTTCTTATAAAATTTCATTCTTCAATTCTGTCACTGGTGGAATCCAAATTCTGGAATAAAATCTGAGAATACCTTGATCATCCTTTTGAGTACATAACTCTTCTCCTTTTAAACGATTAATATCTTGATCCATTATTTCCTCTTGACATTTCTTTATCTTCTCTAGTAATTCTGGATAAAATGTCATACTATACATATTTGCATCATTAGGCTTGCAAATTCTGACTTTCAATTCCACCCTTTGAAATTCCTTGTATAATTCTTCTAGTACTGTCAACACGTTCAGTCTTTCCTTTCTGCTTAATGCATCTGCTACTACATTTTCTTTTCATGGACGATAATTAATCGTGTAGTCATAGTCCTTGATCAACTCCAGCTATTGTAACGTCTGAGAAATATTATAGTAATTATTTTTATCAATAAATAATTATTATGTGATTTTATGTGAATTTTGGTGAATTATTTGATAATTGATATTAATATTTGGATGTTTGTTTCTGATAAAAATTTAGATATTTTAATCTTTAATTATCCAGAATAAAATATAGAGTGTTTTGGTATTTTTCTGGTAATTTTTGGATTATCATATGATTTTATAAGGATTTATAGAATTAATAATGATTATTTCACTTAATTGTAAAATTACTTTTTAGTACTAGAAATCGTCCCACTTCAATCGTTTTTGCGTTTTTACAACCCGAAACTCTTCCGAAAACTCCTTCCTAACCCAATCTGGTAATTCTGAACGCTTTTCATATTTTGACTTTTTCGATCCGGGGTACAGTTTGACCTGTACGAGTCACGGCGTGAAATTTTCGATACCCAAATCATTTTATATATCGAAAAAATCCGTATTATCAAAAGGCGAGATATTATTATCTTATTTTCGTATAAAGTGTTTTATAGAAAGCTCTGTTTTGATAAATATCCAAGTATGGTTAAAATTGTATCATCTTTTTAGTTAGTTAGCGACTAAGTAACCTATTTTTGGATCCGATATGTAAGTGTAATTATTAAATTATTCAGTAAATAAAATATGCGATGAGTCTAGCAGCTGTGTTTTGCTTTATTATTAATTGTGTGTCATTTGTTGGGTACATACACTAATCGTATAATTAATTATTGAATTGTACGAATTGTTTTGCTTTTAAAATGATTTTTATTGAATATTTATTCTCATAAATGTTAAAATTATTTCAAAAATTATTTTAATGCTTTTATAATTTCAATGTTTATTTTTAATATTTTGTAAAATTCATAAATCAATATTTTATCAGTTATTTATCGTTAAATAATTTTCTGTTTGCGTTTAATTGTAAAATCAGCATTTAATTCCAGAATATTTCAAAAATCACAAAAATTTTATTTTATAAAGTTTGGAATATTTCGAGAATTTTAAAATTATTTCGGAAATTTTCGGATTAGACCCACCTGCAAGTTCATTCGTTAAACTGTTAATTTCGGGTATGTTGAGTGTTTTAAAAATATTTTCAAAATTACGAAACTTGTGTTTTATTAGTTTCAAAATATTTATAAAAATTTAGAAATTATTTTGGATATTAATTTGCTGAGTTTTTGCAAGCATATACCGTTAAATTCACAACTCCGTAACAGAAGATAGGATAATAATGAAAAAGAAATAAGAAAGAGAAAATAAAACAAAATATAACCCTAATTACCCCCCACATTTTCATTCGGCCTCCCCTCTTTTCCTCAACCTCTCATCTCTTTCTCTCATCTCTCCCGACTGTTTCTCTCTAATCTCTCATATTTTCTTTTATCTCTTCTAATTTCTCTCACTCTATCCCTCCTTTGCTTCGTTGTTCGGCTGTGTCTCTCTCTCGGGTAAGCCACCCCGCCATTTTTTTTTCTTTCTGTTTGCTGTTGTCTCGGCTTTTCCGGCCAAAGGCCGCGTGTGTGCTTCTCGGAGGCGTGTCTCTGTGTATGTGTGTTGAATATACGTGTGTGTTGAGTGTGTGTCTGTGTATGTCGATTCATGTGTGCCTGTGTGTGTGGATTCAAGTGTGTGTTGTAGTCCCTGTGTTCTCTATGCTATTTTGCCTGCTATGGTTGCCTGATTTATTGGTTTCTCGTCTGTGATTGTATCTGTTTCTGGTTATGTGCGTGTGGGCGCGTATCGCTGGATGCTTGGGACTTTTAATAATATTTTATTAATTTTGCTGCAGGAAACTACTTGAATAATATTCGTGAAATAAAATTCGTGCGGGAAAATTATTAATTGTAAATCGGTGGAATTCATATGGAAACCCGAATTTAACGGGTATCGACGAATTTTATCACCGTCGGCGATGAGCCTTGGCGAGCCGACGATGGACAATGATGAATTAATTCTGAGTCCTAAATTATAAATAAATAAAATTAAAATTAGTTTGTGAAATAAATTTCGAAACGAAAATGAATAATAATAAATAATTGTTAATAATAAAATTCGTACTGGTGGTTGGGATTGATGAATTGTATTGTGGACTGGATTGTATTGCGATTGTTATTGTGTTTGATGTTGATTCAATTTCGATGGGTAGGCCGATAAACAAAGGAGATGCTTCCCGATTTTTGGGAAATTGATTCCGAAAATACGGGAGTGTACCCCGCAATTATCGGAGACGTCGAATAATTATATATAATTATATTATATGAACTTAAGTGCGATTGAGACAAAATAATTTATAAATAATCGATTGCCCTATTTTTCAAAATGATGAGTATACTGTATTTTCCGAAAATAAATACCGAACCAAGTTTTGAAGATGTGAACCATAATTGCTATATGTATTTTAAGAATACATATAAATATAAGTTGGGTTATGAAATCATATGGGTAGAATAAGATAGTGGTGTTATGTTAAGTGAAACGATTATCTGAATTAGGATATTTTAACCCTGTAGGTCCTAGACGGAAAACCCGAGTATTGACATCAGACTAGGAACGATCTAGTGATTAGACGTCGAGATCAACAAAGTTCCAATTGAAGGGCCTGAATGTTGGGATTGTATCCAGAATGGAATAGTAGTTTAACGATAAAGCCGAACGTCCAAATCGAACCAAAGTCAACTAGTAATAGCGATTAAAGCTTGTTGAGGCAAATATTCCCGATTTTTCTTTTAAAATACTGCAAATATTTATTCGTTCCTATTCTAAGTTCAGAATAGTTAACTGTTTATATTTTGTTGCAATTACTCTGATTATGCATGATCCTTTTATTCTTGTTCCTATAATTCGATTGCTCTCTTGAGCAAATACCCATTATTTCGGGTTATTTGCGAACCCTGAATTGGGATGTTTTGAATTCAAAATGATTTGACATCAAAACACTCTACGGGCTGGATGTTTATTGTGAGAACCAGTGATGAGCTGGATCCTATGGGCCGGGGATGGACCGGACCCTTGGGCGATAGAGCCTAGGTACCTAAATAGATCTATACGGTTGGGTATAGATCTTTACTGTATCCTGACTGATCAGCAGGGTATAAGTGTGAACTAGTGTCTAGTCTAATTTGTTGTTGATCGCCTTTAACGACATTCTATCTCGAAAAGCTTTATGATTCCAAAACCGGACAAAACCCTGATTCAGGAGGTGAATCGGGGAATCGCTTGTCACTTTCGGATTTATAGTTGAAGGCTGGTGACAACCAACGTTTATTCGCTCAACTCCCTCAAATAAATAGAATCGTTTAAAAATTATTTAAAGCTTTTTTTTCCGAAACTTTTCCTTTGGTATTAATGCTTGAAACTCAAATTATATACTTGCTGGGCATTTTTGGCTCACTCTTGCTTTGTAAACTCTTACTTCTTTCAGAAGCAGAGAAAGATAAAAGTGAATAGCTTTCATTAGACAACAGAAGTTAGAGAGATGTCCACTGTGAAAGGAAGAAGATGTGAGAAAATAAGACACATGAATTAGCATAAAGGTATTTAAACTTGTATTCTAGTTATTGTGAGTTGTAAAAGGTTAGATTCTTGTTTCATACCATAACCTGTAAACGATCCGGATTCAAGGGGTTAATTGAATACTCTTTTATTTTATATAAAGACTGTTTAGTGACACCAAATCTTGACCCCAGATTTGGGTTGTTACAGCTATCTTCAAACTTTTATGGTCCGTATAAATCTCGCATTTTTCTCCATATAGATAATGTCTCCAAATTTTCAGGGTAAATATTATTGTTGCTAGTTCCAAGTCATGGGTGGGATACTTCTTCTCATGAGCTTTCAGTTGTCTATACGCATATACAATAACTTTATCATGCTGCATCAAAACACAACCTAATCCCTTATGAGAATCATCACTATAAATTACAAAATTTCCTTGACCATCTGGAAGTGACAAAACAGGTGCCGTGATTAATCTCTTTTTTATTCCACCCCTCTTCTTCCTTTCATTTCTTTCTTCTCTTTGCTCTATCTTAAATCTTTAGTTCTTAAAATAATTCTTCTCACTTGTCTATACAAATAACTTTTTATTTCTCTTGTCTATTACAAAAGGCATATTCATCCAAGTAAAGTCTCACACACTTGCAGCAATTTCTGAATTCTCTGATGTCCTTATTTTCCCTAATTTCCTCATTGCTTTGATTTCAGATTTGAAAATCACACCAAAATTTGAATTAATCTAATTGGAATCGATTTCCATTTAACTGACCATTAATTGGTAAAATTAACCAATTAACTCACTTAATTGATCAATTACACCAAGTGATGACCAACTAAATGAAATCAAAGACCAATTATATATAGTCGGATTGGTTCTAACATCATCTTTCAAGAACCGAGATCACAATTATTTGGAGTATCAACAAGAATATCAAAAATAGATGGAAGTATACTTTTAATCTTTAAAGGTAGGGTATTTTCTGAAAATTTGGGCAGCATCTCCTTTATATTATTTTCTACCAGTCGTACTCAAGTCGACACCAATAATCAATCAAACAACCAATAATCAATCCACAAGTATACCAATCAACTGCCACCTTCTAAGCTCACCATTTCACCACCACATATAATACTAACTAGTACCACTCATATTCTTATTATACCATACCTTTTCTCATTTCTTTTGATTATAACAGAATATCACTAATGAATACAATTATAAATTGTTCTAGAATTCTTCTAGTTCCTGTTTTAAAGTCAAACTCCCTAATTAACAATTCATCTATCCTTGACATTATACACTTGTTATTATTAGTTAACTTGTTAAACTTTTGATAACCAACACAGGGTCTCAACCAACACTATCATAATCTTGTGGAAGAATTCGATTGGTTTTTAAGCATTACTTCTTAAAAAGTGTTGCAGTTAAACCACCATATCTTCATCTCCACCTATGTATTTTCATACTGAACCTTCTTTGCTGGCTCAGTTATGAGCATTAATTTTATCCTAACTCACTTACTTGAGTGGGAAAGCCCAACCATTCCTGAAGAACACACTCAAAGTTTATTTGTAACTAGCATTTCTTCGATCTTGAACCTTCATGACAAGTATCTCCCATATGATTGAGGTATGCTTCATCTTCACAATGCATTAATCAATTATCTGGTTATTATTAAGAATTTCTTAATTCGCTTCTACTGTCCCATTGATCATTTGCCTTATCTAGTATATGCAGCTTTACTCTCTGATTTCTCTAGTTAATTTACCTCATATGGTTCGCTAACTACTTCAATTCACGCCAAAATCTCAGACTTGAAATGTATCATGTATACAGATTTCTGCTTCTGATTTGATGTCGTCGTGACAACAACATTATTGGCATGATGATTCTTCTTTGCACGTATATGTCCACCATTTATTGGCTTGCCATTATCCATACTCAACATGTAACTCCATCTGCTACCCGGGATTATTTCACTTCCTTTTAAAACATTCAAAAAATAGACCTTACACAAGAAGGGAATTTGTGTATATGATTTTGATTGGAAACCCTTTTTGTAAAGAATAACAGTGCAAGGAAATAATTGAGAGGATCCATAAATGAATAAACCATAATTAAAGAAGAAAGAATGAATGATGATTTAGATATGAGTGAGACAACTATATTTGTACTCAAGATGGCCAGTCTTTCATACTATATGGTATACAACACATGATTAGGTGGCGTCCCACCAGACTCTTCGTTATTCTTACAAAGAGTCACACCATAATATTGCTTGTCTCAATCAGAAAATAAGACTTGAGGGAAAATGATTTTGAAAAGAATAATACAATTTTCTTATCACCTCACATAGCTGATTATGAAAGAAGTTCATACTTTATTCAAGATTCATAAGAATGTATAGTATAATAGAAAAGAATAATATCATTGGTCTACATCCATATTTCATCTATTTACAGCTGCAACGCTTGTTCGATCAATATATTCCAATCCGAGTCATATATTAACTTTAGAAAATTCTCTGAAATGCCTTCTTAAATCGATCACTAGAATAAATTTCCATGTACTGGGTCTTGTATCTTTAGCATCGCGCTTCCATGTTTATAATTCGACCCTATTTGCACTCTTACGAGATTTACAATCATAACTTCAAATTTCGCTTATGCTACTAATCGTTCAACATATCGCCTCTTTTACTAATAACATTCTTTCTCTGGAAATTTCTCAATCTTCTTTGATCATACTCGGCTTCTTTTAAATCGACCTACCCTTTGAACTCTAATAGTCTCAAAAGTTGGATGAATAGTTTCTCCGTACATTGATTCTGTCATTTAAACTTATCGAACAAGATTTGTACACTTCTGTTAGGAATAATCAAATCTTTTCCATAATAGCGGGTCTACTTGGCCTTCTAAATGAACCATACTAACTTCTAGAATAAATATTCTTCTGGATAATCTAAATCTTATAACAAATAAGAAACCCAGGTAGTAGTTCGACAAGCATATTTTTAAAACTTGATTTGTTTAAAGGATTTTTAGAAAAAAATTGTTAAAAAAAATCTCCTTTGAAAACTGTTTAAAATTTTGAAAATCATACACCTGGTCATCCTTACTATATGAGTTGGTTCTCGTCCTTCACCATCACTACAAGGTATATATCCTCTACCCTTTATTGGGTCCATTTTGCCTTCATTAGTCGATGAAAACTTCAGTTACCGTTGCATAATATCTTGTCTGTAACTTTACTTCAAGACTTCTATCCTGGTAATACTCACATCACAATTTTTTTGCTTTTGCTAAGTACACCAGGTCTATCAAATAGTCAACAAATCTATTTTATACACAAAGTCTGCTGATATCACATCGCATCGCTACTAATACATGTCACGCTTGTTATAACACCATCATCTAATTCCAAGAAAACTCTGGATCTCCAATCTTCTCAAACTCCTTTAAAACTCCTCTAGTTCACCCCACATGATAATCATGGGTGGCCTACTTACTAGTGGCTCCATATAACCTCGTAACAGCTATTCTCCGGAACAAACGAATCCTCTCTCTAGGTTTCCTCTCACCTTTCTTAATATCTCGTGTACTCACTATATGTTGTAGCTCTCGAATGTATCCTCATAGATGGGGTTACTCCATAAAACAATCTTCAAACAGATGGTAGGGGATAATGTGTGGGATAAATTAAAAAGATGCACTTACGGCTAAATGTTCGGTAGAACCAGAATCAGCAGTTGGGGATCCTCGAATAGATGGTCTCACATCCGAGGATAGAATAATAGCTTGTAAAGGTGCAACCATCGTAATAGGAGGTAATATAGCTAATACCGGTGGAAGAGTAGGGAGTGATTCAGATGATGGTCCTCTGACTGAATGCTCCGAATGATCAGACGATACCGGAATAAAAAAATATGCCATCGCTGCTATCTGAAAATCGCGTTGCTAGATAAGAATCTCGAATCTCATCACTGAATCATACCAAAACCTATTATACAGTGGCACTCAACCTCTCGGCATCCTACATTTCTATTTCTTAATCTTAATCCTAATCATTTATCCATTCTCGACAATCTAGGCTTGTTTTAGTGACTTATAACCTGTAGAACTGATACCAAATCTGTGACGCCCTCCAAACCCGGGTCAGAAATTTGGGGTTCACAGCACACACACACAATATATAAACCTGTATATAAATTATTATATGTATTGACCCTTCTTTACACAACCAAGGATCGCAACAGGTTAAAGTATGCAAACAAGCCACCATCTTAACTTTTAATACATTGTACCAAATCCCAACTAATTCAACTTTCAAATAATAATGATATCATTCTTACAATCTTGTATAACTCAGCTACAATATCTGCTAGCTCGATCCAACTTAACCTGGAATCCTAGCTCGCACACTGGATGGGAAATCCTCGTTACCAACAATTCCCTTTTTAACTGTTGAAAACATAAAAGGTTTTCAAGAGTGAGCTAACTAGCTCAGTAAGTCCTAATAGCAATAACTGAGGTTAAACAATGACCAATTGAAATGATTCAGAAGAATCAAGTTTCTCGATAAGCAATGATTATAATTGGATATTCACTTTTCATTTTAAAAACCAAGGTTAGGCTGCTGATCAGTCACACACTAACCCCGAGCAAGGCACACAGCTCTGCTCTCTATACTGGAATCAATTCTGGTCTGACCACGAATCTGGTCCACATTTATAAAGCCATCGAATTCTAAAATGATTCAATATGCTAACCATTGTGATTCAGTAAAAACAGAATTATAATTGACATTGATAAAGTATTTATCTCAGAGCATAAAACATTTCATATGTATCACCAGGATATTTCAAGGTGTAAATATGAAGAATGGCTGCAAGCCTGATGAAGAATCAAGTATCTGATGAACAATGGTTCAATGATAATACAGGGTATAGATCTTTGATGTCATAGGGTATTGCAGGGTATATAATTTTCTGTATGCTCAAGAAATTTTATTGCAATACTTGGTTTATGGTGTGTATGTATTTATAGAGTAGTATTGTATTTGTATGGTTTAGTATCTGGAAAATCAATTGTTGGTGGTTTACAAGAAATAAAGTTTACAACACAAGTTCAGTGATATGATCACGGTTCAAGGTTGAATAGTTTAAAGCGCTTGCAATATAAAACATGACTTATTTTGAATACTAGCAACATGTTATGAGAAAGTTTGAAAATATTTGCAATGTATCTTGAAGAAAGATTCAGAAGTACTTGCCTTATCACAGACGATTTCAAACTTTACTTGTACTCATCTAACAGTTCTACTCATCAATCACTTTCATTCTTTTTCAATCTACTCATCTAACAGTTTTCTCTGTAAATTCAATATTTTTACTGATTGATTATGATTATACGAAAAAAATGAAATATGAAAAGGGCTATATATATCTATGGAATATTTGTTCGTGTTGGAGCGTATTGGATCGATAAATGAGTTACTTAGCCGCTAAGTAACTGCAAAAACAATCCATTTTGATACCCAACCTGGATAATTATCCAAATCGGGCTTCTTATATGAAAATAACGTAATATTATCCCGTCTTTCAAGAATACGAGTTTTGTTGATTTATCGAAATGATTATCATATCGAAAATTTTACGCCGGGACGCGTACAGGTCAAACCGTAATCCGGATTGAAAAAGTTAAAAAATAGAAAATGTTCAGAATAACCAGATTAGGTTAGGAAGGAGTTTTCCGAAGAGTTTCGGGTTGTAAAAATGTAAAAACGATTGAAGTTGGACGATTCTCAGTTTTATAAAATAGTTTTGTAATTATTCAGAATATAATTATTAAATCTGTAAATCATTATAAAATCATATAACGACCCAAAAATTACCAGAAAATATCACAGTCATCTATATTTTATTCTGGACAGAATAAAATAACATACTCATATCTTATCATATATAAACATCTAAATATAAATATCAATCATCAGATAATTCACCATAAATCACATAATAATCATATAATAATCATTTATTGATAAAATAATTACACGCGATATACCGGATATTACATCATAGCTCTTCAAGAACGAGTAATCTGAAATATATTTGAAGGACGAGTAAAAATCTTATGAAAATATCAAATAGTGTGAAGTTAACGTGAGAACTCAAGGTTGTCATGTGAGAAGCGTATCCCCACCTGTTTCTAAACTGATTCCGGTATATAATCCTTTTAGGGGGGGGGAACTGTAAAAGCCTGAATTTTTGACATCAGTAAAAGACCTTTATGAACAGTAAACTTGCGGTTTAATAAAAAAAACTTTTACAACCACACCATATACGAGTTTTTAATTTAAGATTTCGAGTTAATATTATGATTATCCGTACCAAATGATTTTAAGTAAAAGCCATTAGTTTTCGAAGAAAACGAACTTTGTAAAATGACCGTATTTACGAACCATCAAGGAATATGAGAATCACAATGCAATTACAAATCTAGAATCCTAAAAATTAAAACCCAAGTACAAGGCTTCAAAGCGTAAAGGACTTATAAGAAAGGATTTATCCCATGAATCACTTATGAAGATTTATTTCGAAAATAAATAAGCGAATGTTAGGGCTAAACACACGCTAATAATTCACGCAAGTATGCGCGATCGCAAGCAATATAGAATTATTTCTAGTTCGTTCCCACATAGATTGGTTTAGGTTAACTTTGTGATTTATGCACTTATGCAACAATGATACGACTATTATTCAATGCTAAGATGAATAACAATTTGGTTTTTATTTATACTATGATTAACTATTGAGAATTATATTAGAGAACATTAACTATGAGATTAAATATAGTTGAATAATATATGACACAAACATGGGATACTAACTTCATTAAATACTTCATTCAATAGCCTTATTGTTCTTAACCTTAGCTTGTAATGGTGATGACACTAATCAGATAACACGAAACTGCTAACGCCAACTTCCATTGTACGAATAACATACTACCAGACATCCACAAAAGAGATAGAAGCTGAATAGACACCAATTATATTGAGACCCTATATGTTTATAGAATTTGAAAACATAATGGCTTAATGCACAAGTTATCTATCATGATTACATAGGGCAAGTAAGATGGTAAAAATTATCTACGAATCATGCATAACAATAACACATGAACCTATGCTAGCATGGCAAGTTCTAAATCCTTAAACTCACTGTCGTTTCATTAAAGTTTAACAATCTATCTTATAAGTTCGCGACACTCATAAGACGAATAAGCACAACCAATACTAGGTTATCATACAATCACCACACACTAAGGCATCGGAACAAATTAACTAAAGAAATCCATAAATAAATTTGCTAGAATCCCATGATAACGATTAGCCCATAATCGGACTCATCATCAACGTGGATTCTGATGAAAGCATGGTATAATAAACGTAGTCTTCATACTGAATAAATAATAAACCAAGTACGAAACAAGAGTATAAGTTCACGAATAAGAAAACTAGCATACAAAGTTACAACTTAGAACAAAGAATCACAAGTATAAATTAGATCTTGTTCGCCTTCGTCGAATTATGCTAAAATGATCTTTTTACGGCTTCTCCTTGAGCTCTAGTACGTCTCCTTATGAAAAACGACCTTTATTTAGGTATATATAACATCCCATGCGTAGTAGAAGTCCTCCAATCAAAAGCCCACAAGAATCAGGATTCAGAAATCCCGACCCGGCGCGGCCGCACGCTTGATCAGCGCGAGCGCGCATGTTTCTGCTTCTCGGGCGCGGGCGCGCGTTATGACAGCAAGGGCACGCCAACCTTCTGGAAAAACTACTTTTTTCTTCTGTTCTTGATGCAATGAGTTGGTCTTCACGAGCCTTATTTCTTGGACACCATCCTAACACTATATTAGCATCACATCAATGCTAAATCACCTAGATTCCGGATTAATGCCTGAAATGCAAAAACACTAGAAAACACATTAAAACACCAATAACTTGAGTACAAAAACAACAATTCAAAGCTTAATGGAGCGTTATAAAGTGTCATAAATGCCACTCAACATACCCCCAAACTTGAATCGATGCTTGTCCTCAAGCATAAATAGACTCAAAGAACAAGAAATAAAAATGCATGAATGTAACTATATGAATGCAACGATCCCCATCGAATAACTAAACCAATCAACAAGCAACATCTCAACAAATGCAGTTATTCATATAAAGATCAATCAAACCTTACAATACAACTTACAAACCAGAGACATGTGTGTGTGCAAATGCTTACAGATATACTATCGCAACTAGTTCAATAATCATGACTCACTACTCATCAAAGTAATTGCAAGGTTATAGATAAAATAAAAGCTAGATTCAAAATAACTTATAACACTTCAATTCTTATATTGGAGTTTTTTATAGATTCAGGCTTTTATTCACAACAAAACAACACAAGTATGCTTATTTGACCATGCAATGAGTGAGGTCCACAAAAGACTTATGCAATAGTACTCATATAACGATCGTTAGGTTAACAGATCCCAGACTGTAAACGCCTTAGGTCACTAGGCACAAAGTCCCCTAAGAACTTAATAACTCGAGTACTAAAGAGCCCACTCGTGATCAATTATGCATAACACTTTTTTTTTCTCTTTTTCTTTTTTTTTACAAATTTCTGAACGAGTGTGTTTCGCTCCATCTCATTCAATCCTAGACTACTCATATAAATATGAGCTAGCTACTAGCCATTTGACACTTAGCCACAACAACTAGCAATGAAATCCAATTTTCTCTAATTTTTTAAAAATCCATGTTATTTTACCATTAAGAGAATATCCTAAATCCTAAATATAAACAAGCAATTCAACTTCGACAAACAAATAAACCATGATCATGAACTAGAACTCAAGCAACCTATAAGACTTAGTGAAATACAATTGTCTCTAGCATGCAATTCAATTCGATACGACTTAACATCACCACATACGACATCACTACACTAGCATCAATATCACAAATCAATCGCAAAAATCATCCAAGGGATCATGTTATTATGCAAATGCATGAACTAAATGAACAAACTATCATAAAAACTACAGAATAAAAAAAACTACTACATGGAAAAATATGCAACTATATGCACTAAACTATCATGAATATGCAAACCATACGCGACTCAACACAAAACATATTCCTTCAACTACTACCCCCAAACTTAAAATTTTCACTATCCTCAGTGAAGGTAATAGTAAGGAATCAGGCATTACCTACTCGCAATCAGGATCCTCACCATATATATAGAATAGAAGTGGGAATTGATTATAGGAATAGTGGGAATAATGGTTTTGGTTTGGAGAGGGAAATTTGGGATTTGGAAGAGTAAAATTCGGGTAGAAATTGATTTTTGGAATAAGTCCCCATTTTATCTCTTTTTCCGAGATTTATTATTTTTTTCAAATTCAGGGGGCAGCGCTGCCACGCGCTACCTCAGCACGGGAGCGCCATGCTTCTGACTTTTCAGCGCGGCCGCCCCGCTAGGCAGCGCGGGCACGCTTGGTTTCTGGAAAACTAGCACGGCTGCCCCGCTTCCTCACCGCGGGCGCTCAGTGCCACTGTAGTTGGGCCTGAAAATTTTCTTTTTTTTGATATTTTTGTGTTTTTCTCCTTTCTTTCTTCTTCGTCTATCTACAAATGTACAACAAACTTGGGTTGCCTCCCAAGAAGCGTTTTCTTTACGTCGTTAGCTTGATGTAGAAATGCAAGATCAAACGGATAATAAAATGGCACTAACCACCTCGCGGTTTGCTATGTCACCATAGTAATACTTCAACCTCTAACCATTTACCTTGAATGCTTGGCCCAGATCATTCTCAAAAATATCCACCGCTCCATGTGGAAACACAGTTTTGACAATAAACGACCCTGACCACCTTGACTTCAACTTTCAGGGAAAAAGACAGAGACGAGAGTTAAACAAAAGAACTTGTTTCCATGGCACAAATGATTTAAGCACTAGACCCATATCATGCCACCTCTTCACTTTCTCTTTATACATTTGGTTTTTTTCATATGCTTGAAGTCAAAACTCGTCGAGTTCATTCAATTGAAGCATCCTCTTCTTTCCAGCTGCATCCAAATCAAGATTCAACTTCTTCAAATCCCAATATGCTTTATGCTCGAGCTCCACCGGCAAATGACACCCCTTACCATAAAACAACTGATACAGTGACATCCCTAGCAGAGTGTTATACGCTGTTCGATATGCCAAAATAGCTTCATCAAGCTTCAAAGACCAATCTATTCTCGATGGATACACAACTTTCTCTAAAATACGCTTGATCTCTCTGTTGGATACCTCAGCTTGACCGTTTGTTTGAGGATGATAAGCCGTAGCAATGCAATGATTTACATTATATCTTTGCATCATAACAGTGAACTTGCGATTGTAAAAATGCGACCCCTCATCACTGATTATGACTCTTGGAGTTCAAAATCTTGTGAATATCTGCTTGTGAAGAAAATTAAGCACTACCTTCGCATCGTTCGTTGGCAATGCCTTGACTTCAACCCATTTCAAAACATAATCAACCGCCAACAAGATATACTGATTGTTACAAGATGAGACAAATGGCCCGATGAAGTCAATTCCCCAAACATCGAAGACTTCAACCTCGAGAAGCACATTAAGAGGCATCTCATCCCTCTTGGACATATTACCCACACGTTGACATCGATCACATTTTCAACACGAACTGATGAGCATCTTTAAATAATATTGGCCAAAAGAAACCTGCTTGAATAATATGAGATGCTGTCTTTTCTCCACCATAATGTCCTCCATAAGCCGTTGAATGGCAATCTCTCAAGATCCCCCCCCCGTTTCGCTGTAAGGAATACATCTCCTGATGATTTGGTCAGCTCCTTGTCAAAAAAGAAATGGATCATCCCACATATACCCCTTCACTTCATGCAGAAAGTTCTTCCTTTGAATGGAAGTCAACTATGGAGGCATAACGTTACTCACAAGGTAGTTCACAATGTCGGCGAACCAAGGTTCTTCAGATTGCACTCCAAATAATTGCTCATCGGGAAAAGATTCGTTAATCAATGACTTATCTTGTGAAGTAGCAATTGGATCCTCTAAACGGGAGAGATGATCGACGACTTGATTCTCAGTCCCTTTTCTGTCCTCGATCTCTAATTCAAACTCCTGAAGTAAAAGAACCCATCAAATTAATCTAGGCTTTAAGTCCTTCTTCGAGACGAGATATCGAATGGCAGCGTGATCAATGAAAACTGTCACCTTCATTCCAAGTAGATAAGATCAAAATTTCTCAAAACCATAGACAATAGCGAAAAGTTCTTTCTCAGTAGTGGTGTAGTTCAGTTGAGCACCATTAAGAGTCTTACTAGCATAGTAGACTACATAAAATATAGTGTTCTTTCTTTGCCCAAGAACTGCACCAACTGCATAGTCACTTGTATCGCACATCATTTCAAATGGTTCAGACCAATCAGGTGCAGTTATGACAGGTTCCGTAATCAAACTCTTCTTTAATGTTTCAATAGCAGCAAGGCACTCGTCATCAAACTTGAAAGTAGCATCTTTCTCTAGCAAATTGCACAAAGGCTTTGAAATCTTAGAGAAGTCCTTGATGAAACGCCTATAGAAACCCGCATGACCAATAAAACTGCGAATTCCCTTAACAAAAATTGGTGGAGGAAGGTTTTCGATAACCCCCACCTTGGCTTTGTCCACCTCAAGACCCTTATTAGAAACCTTGTGACTAAGAATGATATGTTGGCGCACCATAAAATGACATTTCTCCCAATTGAGAACCAAATTGGTCTCAATGCACCTTTTCAACACTCTCCCAAGATTGTGCAAGCATTCATCGTAAGAAGTTCCAAAGATAGAGAAATCGTCCATGAATACTTCTACATTATTTCTAATCATATCAGAGAAGATAGCCATCATGCATCCCTGAAAAGTGGCTGATGCTCCACATATCCCAAAGGAAACTCTTCGGAATGAAAAAGTACCAAAAGGACATGTGAATGTAGTCTTCTCTTGATCTTCTGGAGTGATATAAATCTGATTATATCCCGAATAGTCATCCAGAAGACAGTAGTAATCATGCCCAACCAATCTATCAAGCATCTGATCAATGAAAGGAAGAGGGAAATGATCCTTCCTTGTAGCCTTGTTCAGCTTCCTATAATCCATGCAAACTCTCCACCCCGTGACCATTTATGTAGGAATAAGCTCATTCTTCTCGTTTGCTACCACCGTGATACCACCTTTCTTTGGCACACACTGAACCGGGCTCACCCATGAACTGTCAGAAATAGGGTAGATGATCCCTGCATCTAGCCACTTGAGGATTTCTTTCCTCACAACCTCTTTCATGATAGGACTTAACCTTATCTGTTGCTCAACAGCAAGCTTGCTTCCTTCCTCTATCAGAATTTTGTGCATGCAATAAGAAGGGATGATTCCCTTGATATCTGCTATAGTCCAACCAATTGCCGATTTGAATTCTCTAAGAATTCTCAAAAGTTTCTCCTCATCGCTACCTGAAAGGTCAAATGCAATAATAACAGGCAAAATAGATGCATCACCTAAAAACGCATACCTCAAATGTTCAGGTAAAGGCTTAAGCTCAAGAGTAGGAGCTTCCTCAATAGATGGCTTGAAGCGCTTTGGAGAACTTTTCAGCACCTCCAACCTAAGAGATTCAAAAGGCATATCTATCTTTCTCTTCCAGGGAGAAGCATTCAAATATTGAAAGTGCTCTTCACCTTCATCATCTTCACTATCAGAATTCCCTAACGAGGCTTTTTCTAAGGCATCAGACCTTAGAAATTGATCGAGTTCAGAATTAACCACAGAATCGACCATCTCCACCTTGAAGCACTCCTCATTTTCATAGGGAATTTCATGGCATTGAACACGTTAAAAGTTACATCCTGATCCATCACTCGCATAGTGAGCTCACCTTCCTGCACATCTATCAAGGTTCAGCCAGTAGCCAAGAAAGGTCTTTCCTGAGATTATGGGAATCTTCTTATCCTTCTCTAAATCAAGAATTACAAAATCAGCAGGGAAGATGAGTTTATCTACTTTGACCAAGACATCCTCCAAAATACCTCGCGTATATATAATAGAACGGTCGGCCATCTGCAAAGTCATGTAAGTAGGCTTTGGATCAGGTAATATAATAACTCGAATTTTTGAGACTTCATAAAATGCTTAATGAATAGTAACCCTAATAGACGGGGAAAACTTTTTAGTCCACACTATGTTGTGCATGAGAAATTAAGTTTCAGAGTTGATAACATGATTATACGTACCAAATGAGTGTATGTAAACGCTATTAGTTTCCGAAGAAAACTGAACTTTGAAAAATTACCGTATTTACGAACCATCAAAGATTACAGGAATCATAATATAATTACGAATTTAAAACCCTATGGATTTATATCCAAGAACTGATACTTCAAAACATAAATAATGTATACGAAAGGATTTACACCACGGACCGTTTACAAGAAATTATTACAAAAATGATTAAGCGACTGAACAAATGCATAGACGAATAAATAAATGTATCGAACTAAATAGAAGAAGTAATCATGGCAAGGTTACCAAATAGTAACCTAAGCTATGTAGGGATGATCACCTAAGCTAGCAAATAGTGACCATGAATAGTGCAAGGGAGTACTTAGCTAATAACCTAGCTTTGAATTTGTGCAAGCTAGCAAAGATATGTATTAGATATGCATATTTAGGATGAAATATACACACAAACACAATCTTTCAAGAGAAGGAACAAGAAGCATCACAAAAATCTCTCTCTCCCCCTCCCAAACCCTTCCATTCGGCCCTAGCAAAAAGCAGAAGAAAATCAAATTCAAAACCCCAAGCTCGAGTCATGGAAAAAATCCCCCATTAATTCCCAAGATTCATACATCCTAAAATAAGGTAAGCTAAATTTTTAACCTCATTTTATCAAGGTTTTATGGGTGAAATAAATTCAAGAAAGATGATAATGAATACAATGAATAGTAACTTTTCTTTAGTTTCTTGATTTTAATGGTTGATCTAGGTTCCAAAAACCCTACCAAGCACTCCAAAGACTTCACCATCATCAATAACATATCTCAAGCTTTCAAGAAAGGTATAAATCTTTGACCCATCTTTATTTAAGGTTTAAGTTCATGAATCTTTTGAAACCTAGTTAAAAACCTAGTTTTAGTGGTTGATTTGTTGTAATCTTGATGTTTAGTTAATTAGTTCTCAGGTTGATGATTGTTGCCTCAAGAAAATGATGTTCTTGAGAGGAGTTAGTAGTGGTGATTATGATTTGATGATTGTTGGTAGTAGTATAGAGATTTAAGATGTAAACGAAACTGGAATCGTAATCATAATCTCGCTAAAACGAACAAAATACAACATTAAGTTTCTGCAGAAACTACCGAAGATATAAACTGTAGTTTCTTGAACAATAACACTTGATTATGATGATATCAAGATTACGAAGTAGGCATGCATATATACCATATCAGCATGCTCCAATATATCGCAAGATGTGCTAATTACAATCATGCACTATCACAAGATAATGCATATGCATATATATACATCACAACAACAGTATATCGGGTAGAAAACTTGCCTGAGCAACTGGGGGTAGTAAAAGGCCTGGGGCGGGTCTGGTAACCTATAAACAACATATAAGTTGGAATTAAACCACGGTCGCTTAAGAAACTAGTCTTTAACCAATTAGACTCTAACGTTCGCTTATGGTCACTTAACGATTCACATAAGTCCCTCGAGTACCCTCGGCTCCACCATTTTTAATAAATTAACCGTTACGAATTTTAAGGCGATGCTTTCGCGAATACCCTACCAACTGACCATTTAACCTTACATAATTATTTCATACTCCAAATAGTCATTTAAGTACTTTAACCAAGGTTTCAAAGTAAGGCGAGGGGAAATGGTTTGTTCGCGAAACACCGTTACTTAAAACGGTCATTTCTCCTAAACCGTACATCGGATTCAAGCGAACCACATATCAAAACGAAGCTTATGACACAATATAGCTAAACATGGAAAAGTTACCGATTCAACAGTTAGATTTCTTTTCTGAATACTAAGAACAAGCAGTTGTATAAAAACGGGCATTACGACGGCTATGTTTACGCGATTACCAATGTTTATACTACTTCAAATCAATCACAAACCAACTTACAACCAACATTACAACCAAACTCCATCCAAACCTCACTACATCAGTCCATTACTTCATGTTTTATCCAACTTATTCAATCACAACAAGAGCTACTAACTATACTTAAGGTTCATTAACCAATAACCAAGATCTACAACTCAAACTCATTACAATTCCAACCAAACTCTAAATATACATGAATTATGCTTCCCAAGAACTAAATCAATCATAAAAAGCTCTAAATATTCAAAAGTAAGGCTAGGGTGTGAGATTATACCTTCCTTGGTGAGTAGAAGTAACTAAGGAGCTTGAAACAACCCTTGAAAATCCTTACAAAAGCTATATCTAAACAAAAACACAAGATCAAAAATTTCAAGTTCTTGAAAACACTATTCACTCTCTTCTTCAATGATTTATTGAAAGAGATTGTGAAGGAAATGGGAGCTTAGATTCCTAGGATAGCCATATCTAAGTATAAGGGACTTTGGATAATTACCTCACAAATTAACAAGGCTTGGATCTTGGTTTTTGATTTTCTTCTCCTTGAAAAGATGAAGAAGCCGAGAGCTTCTCTTCTTGAAATGAAAAGTAAACTTCCAATTTGTGTTATGATTTTCCTTGTCTTTGTTGATACTCTTTTGTTGTTAATTGATTTTTTACCATGGTGAAAAATGCATGGCTCACAATCAACCAACCATTCTTCCCACTTGTCATGCATATGTCACCATACTTAAGTCATCTTGTTAACACTTGTCATCTCCTTGTTGGTGTGATGACATCATCATCCACTAACTTCTTTGATTAACCCTTAATTACTTGGCTAATGACCGTTTATCTGTTATACGGTTCACTTAACTTTCGTTCTCGTTTATCGTTTGAGGGATCATATCCGGGATCTTATTTCTTGGGTTCCCCTAAACCTTTCTCAATATTTTATATTCCTTTATATGATCCTCTCTTAAAATCCTTGAATTTAAATCCTTTTTAATCATGTTACCTTATACTCAATTCTTTATGTATCTGGTGGATTTTCGGGAAAAATTAAAGTGTTCGAATTTGGATTCTGACGATCTTTACATACACTTATATACCATATAGAGTACTAATAAGATCTCAGAATATCAAAAAAAGAACTGCTACATAGTGTGCCATGAAAAGTTTTCTTAATCAGCAAAATCATTATTCATAAGGGTTATAAAAAGTTTAAATTTTCTGGGGTTATTACAAACCCCAAGGTTGAAGAGTCAACTTGGGAATTAGAGTCTGATATGCGTTCCCGATATCCTCATCTATTCTCTTAGATTCTGAGGACAGAATCCTTTAAGGGGGAGAGGATGTTACGACCGGCATTTTGTGTAATATTATTTGCAAACTCTTTATAATATTAGAGTCAATTATAAATATATTTATTGATTGTACATTTGTGTGAATGGAATTTGCTGCATTATAAATTGCTTTATTTAAAATATGAATTTTTCAAAGCGAGAGTTTTATTAATTGCTCTTATTCTTGATTTATAGAGAATATTCTTTACCTTTGGAAAATTATCTTTTAAAATTATTTCATTCACAAATCACAAAAATTGATCTCATAAAATTTCTAAAAATCCAAGTTATTTTATGGTACAACTTTTATAATTTTTGATTTTTTTTATTTTATAAAAGTAAATCTTTGAAATTAGTTGTTTAGTAATTAGCAATTTACATGGATACCCATGCATGCAATTACCCTCCCATTCAACTTAAAGAGCTAAAAAGACAATTCATACCCCACTAACTCTCTTTTATCCACTAAAAGACCAAACTAACCTTGCATGCAATTTTGCTTAACTTTGGGAGAAGGGCACTCTTGTAAATTCTAAACTCCACTCATTACTTGGTGCATGATGATCAAAAAGAGGAGAGTTAATCCAAAACTACACTCCACTCAACCTCACCATTTTCACTCTCAAAATTTTCTCTCCTCCCCCCCTCTTTCTTCCATTCGGCCGAAGCCCCCTTCCCCCATCCCCTTCAATTTTTCTTCAACAAATCCTTGCCATTCTAGTGTAATTTCACTACCCATTCATATATAATACACTTTCCGAGAAGTTCCATGCTTAGGAGATAAAGTTTAATGCTTGCATGTCTTGTTTTTATGTGATCTTCAAGGAGAAACTCTTAATTCATATGGATTAAAGAGTTCTCCATGAGATATAATTTTATGTGCATAAACTAAGTGTTTCTTTGATTAAAACTCCTTTAAAACACTTGCATGCTACTGATCTCTAGTTATAATCCCATGTTTTACTTTGCATGTTAGAGATAGGGCATTATTTTCTAGAATGATCAAGCTATATATGCTCTCTTTTTCGAAAATATACATGCATGTTTGGTTTGTGATTAAATTCGACCTATATGGGCTAAAAACAAATTGTTTCCTTGATATCATGCTTGATCTTCATTGTTAAAAGATAGTGTGCATGATCCCTTGAAATAATTTAGTATTTTAAGTCGAATTTATGAGCTAATAATCCCATTGTTTAGTTGAACTTGTTTTTGTGATCATTATGAGTTGCATGTTAAGTTTTAGTTTGCATGTTGGTGCTATAGGGCATGAATGATCTCCATTCTTGGTTGAGGCCTTAGTTTAGAGTCTTATAGAAGTAAATTTGCCTTTGTTGAGATTTAATTCGTGGTTTTTAAAGTGGGAGTTAAGGTGGAAAGGCTAGGATAGAACCCTCAATTTTTCCAGATTTGCATGTGAGTTGTGTGTTGATTTTGAATGGGCATTTCATTGGCATTGTTAGGCCCAAGCCACGGGGAGTTAGTACTTGGGTTTTAGTTGAGTCAAGAAGCCATAAATTAGAGAAACTCAACCATTTAGTGAGGTGCACACCGCAAAACTTAGATTCTGCCAGAACAGAGGACAATTTGAGTTTAGTACCTTTTGGAGGTCAAAAAGTTGAATTAAGAGTAATCCATCATTAGGCCTTGAGTAGTATTGATACTAGGGAGTTTAAGGAAGAGTTTCAAGTCGAACCATGGAGGTTTAGAGTTAGAACCAATGAGTTTAAGTTAGTCCAAAAGAGGGCAGTTTTTAGGACACCCATTTAGAGTTGTGTCAACTTTGAGGTTAGGCCCAAGGAAAATCTAGGAAGGCCCTTAGTGTCATTCCAAGTGAACAATTTAGCTTATAGACTTAAGAATCCAGTAGGTTAGTTTTGGTTGGGAATATTCGATCTTTAGTGGTGTCAAAAGCCGAGAGTCTCCTAAGGTGTCGCCATAAGTGTGCAAGTGAGAACGCTTTCTTTTAGCGTTTAGTTTTGTGGACCCTATAAGTGAGGCATGAGTGAGACCTAGTGTTTGCATTTAGATATAGGTCAGTAGAGTGTTAGGCCAGGGTTTTGGCTAAGAGAATTGGAACCACCAAGTGTAGGCCCTTCAAGAGTTGAGACTAGTTTAGTAGTGTATCGCAAGTGGAATTGTGGAGATTTGAGAGTGATATCATTCAAGTCCCGAATAAAGCACCAAGTCTAAATAATAGTATGAGTATACCTATATGTCTTATGTGCTCCTAGGTGATACTATATGTATATGTGCATGTTATTGTGTGTTAACTTAGTGTCTTACGCAATATAAGACACTAAGCGTTACTTGGAGTCAATTTGTGCATTTAGTGTTAGGGTTGTTTGGTGTCATAAGAGTCCGTAGTAATGAGGGATTTTTATTATTTCGTAGGATCGAGTGAAGATAGGAAGTTTTCCATCAAGGTCGAGTAGTGCTCCCGTCGCTCTCAAGACAAGTCATGTGTAGTCAAGCCTTCTCAAGGCAAGTGTCCTTCCCTTGTAAACTTATATTGTGCAAGTATACTCCTCTTGTTAATATTTTGTGATGCAAGTGACCCTCTTTCAAATTTATATTTATGCAAGTGTACCCCTCTCTCATATTTTTACAATGCAAGTGTTACACCCTTTCTAAACTTATATTGTGCAAGTATACTTTTCCTTCGTAATGATATTATGCAAGTGTTTTCCCCTTGTCGAATTGATATTATGCAAGTATATTCCTTTTGTTAATCATATGTTATGCAAGTACCCTGAGATACTTATTGGAACCATGATAGCTTGCTTGTTAAAAGAATTTGATATTGCCCATTGTCGTAAGTACCCGAACTTAATTTGAGTTAGTATAATTGCTATACCTTGATCACTCCAAACTCATTCAGAAGCGTTTCGTACCTTTAATAATCATTCATATAACTTTGTTGTATTCCCCTTGACTTAGTGTTTAAATATCCCTATTGATTATACATTATCAAATTTTCTTGCGAACTTGAGAAAGTTATCCCTTTTCAAATAAAGATATTACTTTCGTATAAGTATATCTTTGATTATTTACTATTCATTTCAAGTAAGTTTTCCAACTTCTACCTCAAGTATTCTTTATGGGAATATTATTTAAATAATAATATTCAGATATTTCTTTTTATTGAGACTGATTTACTTTATTAAATCAGCATTATTCCAAACACTCTTTAAAGTGTTTTCGAGTCTTTAAAATGACTTTCAAAAATTAGAGCGGATCCCAAAACTCATTTTTTTATATATTTAAGATCTTCCTTTTTAAAAGGGGATTTAAATACTCGCTCAAAACCTGAGGGATCCGGCTCTGTGGTGTGTTTTATATTCGCAACAAGGTTGCTGTCTTGATAAAAGAATTTTTGATTACCTACCCAACACTCGGGAAGTAAAATTCTTGGAACAAGTTAATCCATTAACAGGCATCGCCTGGGAAATATCGGTAAGTTTTCCTTTCCAACTAGATACGACTTCTTGATGGAGCCGTATCAACAAGTGTCTACTTGGGGAAAGTGGGGACGAGCTTTACGTTTCAGAGTCATGGATTTCATCTGAACTAGGAGTGGCGTAAGTGGTCGAGTGGCGCCGGCCCTAGCCTTATTATATTGGCCCAATTGGCCTGGAAGTTCCGCTAAGACGGTCCATTCCTTAGGAGTCCAGTGTTCGGTTGACAAGTAAATCCGACAGGTTCTCCTCTACATGTAGAAAATGGTGGGGTTGCACTACTACGACTGATCATCGTAAGTGGTCTTCCTGGCGCGGCAAACTCCCGTAATGAGTTCATCATCCAATTGGATATTTCTGCAACACTACCCAGAGCACTTCGATAGAAAGGCTGCGGTTGGGCAATTGTTGAGTGTTCGCAGGGTCAAGTTTTCAAAATGATGTTTGCATCAAATGAAGTATATCGTAACTTCATTTTATTTTGATGATATTTTAAAAGATTTAATCTATTCAAATCTGGTCTTGTAGTCTCATCTATGTGATGAACTTTTGAAACTAATTATAACTTGAACGGTGGTAGTTCAAGTAGTATTTGGAAAAGATATAAGTATATTGGAGTATCTTGTAACTTCACCTTTTAAACTTATATCTAGTTAATGGTTATCTTATGAATGACATAGACTTTCAGAAAAATGTTGAGACAAGGTTAGATATATGAGATCACCTTGCAACGATATTTTTTTTATACAGTTATAAACTGGAACTTTGTGTATATTATGCATGGAAGAGGACTTCTAAGATTTTGAAAAGTATATATGTATATATACTGAATATTTTGCGACTTCATCATTTTTATAAGGATCGTTTAGGTGCTTGAATCGCTTGATTCTGATTTACAGATCAAAAGTTATGACCATTTTAGTAAAAGTGAATTACGAGACAAAAACTGCTACGAATTACGAACTTTGGATATGGAAATGATTGACTTAAAAATATTAATAAACCAAGAAAGTTTTACAGAGAGTAGTAAATAAAGTTCCTCAACTTCTATAAAAATTTCAAGTGAAAATAATGAATTTTCATTTTTATAAAAATATCGGAACCAGTACCGCGCGATTAGAAAACCGTTAAAAATCATAAGCGGAGCCGACGATGAAAATATAAACGGACATAAGGTACTTCGAAAAGGAAGCGACCGTGACATGAATAAGTAATTAAAGGAATAATAATGTTAATATTATTTGAGAGAATGAATAATAAGTAGCATATAAATATGTGTAGCCGTAAATTAGAACGGGATCTAACGAAACGATTTATGTTTATGGTTATAGATTTCTGAGCTAACCCTAGAGCATCCTCCACCTCGAAATATCCAGGAAAGTTTACGAACCCAACTCCATATATTGTTGTGTTGTGAAAGGATTGTTTTATTATCTTTTGCATTAATGCCATGCTTGCCATGATACTAAGTAATTGAGTATTCACATATAATAGCGATGTTGTACGATATGTATATGTCGTAGAATGTTTAACCCCGCCATGAGCGTGATGTATAATTACAAGACCGAGAGTCATTCGGAGTTTTAAAATTAAAACCCGAGAATCATTCTGGTGATGTTTTGGAAGATTAAAGTCCGCAGTTATTTTATATCAAAGGACTCGACGTCCACTTGCGAAATATTAAAATACCTCAAACTTTATTAAAACGATTTCCAACGATCGTATTCCCTCAACTATATTTAATTACTCGAATAATGAAAATGATTTCATTTATTCATTTAATATAGGAGAATTACTCTCAAATGATTATTTATTTCAAATCGATTAATTATTAAAAATTACTTTAATTATCTAAACATAAATTAGTTGAGGAATATTATTTCAAATATTCTTTTAAAATATAATTATTTGAGGTTTAATTATATAATAATTATTTAATTTTTAATTATTTATTAAATAATTTATATGATTTAAAAATCATAAAAATCTGATTTAAAATACTTTCTGAATTACAGAAAATCATTCGAATAATTTTAGATCGTTGAAGAATATTATCTCGATGTATTTTAAATATTTTGAATATAGTTTCAAAAGAAACTCCCCTTCATTTATTTATCTATTGACAACGGTCTACTCACATTTTTAGTACTTCCTCCGAAAATTCTCGGAAGTATATATATATATATATATATATATATACACATATGAGACGAGCTATACCTATCAACAAGCAAAACGCTTGGGGAACTACGATATAGTTTGATGATTCCAAGTATATGATAGGATTTCCTAAAGGAAAAAAGAGGGGTATGATCCAAGTACTTAGTGTATTGGGTAGACAGCCAGTACCGTAGGAGACGATATTATGTACCTAAGGACCTGCGAAGTGTGCGTATATCCGAAATGAGGACACATAGCCCGTATGCGGCAAGGGTGATAACCGGAATACGAAGGTATCATCCTTATACTAGCAGAAAAGGTTACTAATTGTCCGTAGTATGACTGATCATCGTATGCGGTAGCTCCAAGTGAATGTCATATTCTTCCAATTATAATTATGATGCAATACCGTAACCCAAGCCTAGGTGCTTGGTTTACCATTAAGGTATTCGCAGGATAATAAATCCACTAAAGAATTGTTTTCAAAAGGTGTGTATCACCAAGGAAAACTATTTTTGAATAAAATACACTTATCATATAAGATAATATACTTGAGTTATTCATACAGTCATTTCATACTGTACATTTTTATGCTGGGCACTATAGCTCACACTTGTTTTCTTAAATTGACACAACACAACAATGAATCAAGATGCCTATCATGAAACTCACAGCCAGGAAACGAGTAGGAAAGGGCTAGCTGTTCCGTAGGATGTTTTGTAACGCCCTCCAGACCCGGGGTATAAGTCTGGGGTTACTAGCTAATCACCAAACCATGTACAATCTGATTAATAATTAATATATAAATAGAACTAAACCCCTTTTTAAAGACTAACCGGGATCTTTTTAGGTTGAAGTATGAAAACAAGAACCACTAACTATTTTGTTACAAACCAAATTCAAAATCTCACAACTCTCTTTATTACAAGCCATTGTCTAATTCATTTTAAACTAAGTTTAGCTTTTATTCAAACACACAAACTATTTATCAACACTCCACCTAGCTCGGGCAACTCAAAGCTTTCTTCCTGAATTGGGATCAACACCTTGGGTATGAGAGGATCCCGATGCTTGACCCGCTTCTTTACCACTCGAGTCCTGATGGGTTTCATATTCCTTCTTAACTGAAAATAATAAGGTGAATAAAAACAAAAGGGTGAGCCAAAAATTTGCTCAACAAGTCCACAAAATATAAATAGTGTTAAAGCAATATAATTGAATCCGTAACCCGGGTATATCTGCAAAGACATAACCCTACGAGAATAGAAAGAAGGCCATTACTGGCAATTACAAATGAACTAAACTGGACTCAAGTTCGCAGCTATACTCTGCTGATCAGCCATGATACAGTGCAAATCTATATCTCACTATATAGATCCCGTCGGGCACCCAGGCACTACGACCCATCTCAAGGATCCGGTTATGTCCCGGTCCTTAGGATTAAGTAGACTTAATCCCAAAAGTAGTATTATCCAGTCCCTGGATTAGCAACCGGAACAATCGGTATGCTTTGATATATTCTAATCACCAGAATATTTCAATAATTGTGAGTAACAATTGGAATATGAATAATGAATTCAAATGAAGAGAATAATTCAAGAATCGAACTGAAGTATGAATAAAAGAATTAAAGGAGTATAAGCGTAATAAAAATTCGAAATGAATATTACTATTCTGAAAGTAGAATAGGGGAGAAACTTGCCTTCTGCGTGACTTACTGCAATTAAATCACTTTCGTCTATCACATACTCGACCTGCCTTGTTGGCTTAGCTTCTGTTAGCAAAATAGACTGGTTAAGTCATTTTGTACTTTAATTGTATCTTGAATCGACTTCATTTAATTCCTATTATCTACCCATACGCTTATGACTGACTCTTATATTACATATAAACAAGTAAGACTCGATTAACCACATAATACACATAAGCACATAAGCACATAATCACTTTCATAGTTAAAATAATTTTTTAGAATCAAAATCGATTCGCTGATTGCTCCGTTGATCACCTTCTGCCTCATTTTCCATTTTTCCGGAATTTTTCGGACTCGTCTCGGTACGCATTTCGACTAATAATCAATTAATTAATAAAGTCAACTAATTTCTAGAAGAAATTAGGTCTTTATATTATTTTTAATGAAAAGAATTCATTTTCTGAGTAAAATGACTTTCGTTTCGCTCAATTCAGACTAACAGTTGAATTATTATCAATTAAACACGGATAATTCAATTTATTATTCACTATAAATAATTATTATAAATTTTTAAATCCTAAAATAATTATTTAAGAAAAATCTAAGTCAAAATTTTTTTTTTTATATTTTTTGGAGTTAAAATGAATAAGTTATGATTTATTGAAAATTATGTGATTAATTATCGAAATAATTAATCAACTTTAAATAATTAATAAATAAATAACTAATAATTAATTAATAATTAATTATTTAATAATTTAAAATAATTAATCCCTAATTATTAGGATTAATCAAAATTTACTACAAATATTTACAACTTATCGTTATTTATTCGAATCATATTTCAACTCAACGATCCACTACTCGTATTTCTACAAGTTATTCGCGTTTCTCGCATAATTATCGAAACATTACGGTTATTATTACAGTTTATGCAACTTAAATTAACTATCTGTATTTAATTACCCACTACAAGTAATTATTACGATATTTTACGAACAATTAACTATCGTCTGAATAATAATAATAATAATAATAATAATAATGTTAATCGAACTTATCGTTCCATTACTCGTATAATTACGAGTTATTCGTTTTATTCCCCTAATTATCGAATCTTTAATCATAGTATTCGATTAATTTTAATACTTAATTGTTAAATAATTATTTATTACTAAATAATAAATAAATAAATAAATAAGTAATTAAATACTTAATTAAATCACTAAATCCGAATTTATAAATTAAGAAAATAATTTAGGAATTATTAATAATATTTCTCAGAATTTAAAACTGATTTTTAATTAATTTTCAGAATTAATAAAAACTGATTTCTGATTTTATAAAATATAATTAAATAATTAAAATTCCAGAAACATTTGTCAGAAACCAACCATCTGACAAAACAGATCAAAATCGGGTCAGCCACACGGGTCAACCGGGTCACCATCAGGGTCATGAAGAACATGACCGGATTTTTCCAGAATCGGGCGACTTCACCGGATTCCAGTGAATCAATTACAGCCCTAAATCAACACCGTTTGATACGGTTCTTAGGTGTTTTTCATTGCAAATCAACACAGCAATCTAATCATAAGCAAAACATCCCGGAATCATCCCTGTAATAACTTTCTCCGGCCAAAATCGATCAAACACTGACTTCAACTCCGGCCAAAAACCCATCTTTTGATTCTGTAAACGAAACTTAACATTCTATAGTGCAAATTAAAGCTAAGAACATATACAATCAAAGCCCTAACCTTTAAAGAACCAAAGATTCACAGAAATCATCGAGTTATAATTTGAAAATTCAGTATAAACCCTAATAATCGAATTTTGCTATCTAGGTATCGTTTTATCAATTAAACACCATGAATCAACTGTAAATCACATAACCAAGCTATATCAATCATCAAAATATCAAAATAACCCTGAAATCAAAAAGCCCTAATTCGAACATAAACCCTAGAAATCAAAAATCAAAAACTACGAATTAAAACTTGAAATTGATGCTAGAAATGGAAAGAACAGATCGAAACCTTCGATTTGGGTACTTGAATCGCTTGTTTTGGTGCTGTAATCTGCTCAAAATCACGGCTTGAATTCTCGACCCGGCCCTGTTCTTCCCGACCCGAATTACAGAGAATTTTTGTATTTTTCTGAATTTAAATGATTTATTAAGTATAATTAATTAATAATTAGGCTATTTATAGTAGTAAAATTAATACTCCTAAATAAAATTAAGGGGCTAATTATACATCTAAAAAAATATTGGGCCCTAATTTTACAATTTTTGAGTACTAAAATTTAATTTATAAATATTTTATATATGCAATATATATGCCAAAATTTCCCAAAAATTGTGAATAATGCAAAAATACAAAGAAATGGTATAAATAAAAGTCCTATAATTTTATAAATATAAAAATGTGATTTTTGTGGGGTTTTTAACACCCATTGGGGCCCGGAAAAGTCACTTTTCGTAAAACGAGAAAATTTATAAAATATACAGATGTTTAGAATAATGTGATGGTAAGAGTCGTTTGATGAAAAATAAGGCCCATTATTATATTTGAAATACTGGCTTTAAAATTATGGTTTGGGTCGTAAAATGTTTGAAATGAAACCTATGAATGTGAAATAAAACATCTGAAAAATACCTTAAAAATACAGAAATGACACGGAATGCACGTAACACGTAACAGTTAGGGTTTAACTAGATAATCACACATAATTAACATATTAATACACATAATTTAATTTTATTATAAATATGATATAATACAACGTAAATTTCCCAGTCGTTACATCCTTCCCTCCTTAATAGGATTCTGTCCTCAAAATCTTCTATGAAAACAAATGAGGGTATTTTTCTAACATCTCACTTTCAAGTTCCCAGGTTGTTTCTTCAACCATAGGATTTCTCCACAACACTCGCACTAAATATACAGACTTATTTCTCAATATTTCTCTTGCCGATCTAAAATCCTTATCGGATGTTCTACAATAGACATATGAGGCGGTAAAACTAATTTGTACCCTACTTTTCCCACTTTCTTCAAAATTTTAAATGGTCCGACGTATCGTGGTTTCAATTTACCCTTATTGCCAAATCTGGTCAATCCTTTCCATGGCGATATTTTGAGTAATACGTGTTCTCCTTCTTGGTAGTCCATATCCTTCCTTGTTTGGTCTGCATATTTGTGTTGCCTGTTTTGTGCTGCATCGAGTCGTTTCCGAATAAGTTCAATCTTTTCTTTAGTCTGTTGGATTAATTCTGCACCCAAAATCTTCCGTTCTCCAACTTCATCCCAATGTACTGGTGATCTGCACTTTCTTCCATATAATGCTTCGTACGGTGGCATTCCAATGCTTGCGTGATAGCTGTTATTATAAGAAAATTCCACCAAAGGTAATTGCTCATCCCAACTGCCTTCGAAATCAATCGCACAAACTCGTAGCATGTCTTCAATTAGTTTGAATAGTTCTTTCACTTTGCCCATCGGTTTGCGGATGATAACCGATACTCATGTTTAATTTTATTCCAAGGCATTCTTGAAATTGTCTCCAAAATCTTGAGTTGAAACGAGGATCTCGATCGGACATGATAGATATTGGAACTCCATATCGCATCACAATTTCCTTGATATACAAGTGCACTAGCTTGTCGAGCGAAAATCTTTCGTTAATCGATAGAAAATGTGCCGACTTCGTGAGTCTGTCAATGATTACCCATATCGCATCATGATTTGCCCTAGTCCTCGGTAGTCCTACTATAAAATCCATCGCTAGATGTTCCCATTTCCATTCTGGAATGTCTAACGATTGCAATAATCCGCTCAGACGTTGATGTTCCGCTTTAACTCGCTGGCATGTGTAGCATTTACTTACCCATTCTGCTATTTCCTTTTTCATATTTGGCCACCAAAAGTTTTCCTTCAGATCGCGATACATCTTGGTGCTTCCTGGATGAATGGAATACTTCGAACTCTGTGCGCATCCTCGCAATATTTCTTCTTTTAATTCTACCATGTTAGGAATCCAGATTTTCGATGCAAAGCGTAAAATTCCTTCATTATCCTTCTGAGTTGTGATCTCTTCTCCCGTTAGGTCGTCATCTTGACTCATCACTTCTTCTTGACAACGACGAATCTTCTCTAGCAACTTTGGTTGGAAAGTCATAGCGTAAATAGCTTCTACAGATTCCTTGGGAATACGAATCTCGATTTCCAATTTGTCGAATTCCCTAGCTAATTCTTTGCATGAAGTTAACCGATTCAATCTTTCTTTCCTGTTCAGCGCATCTGCTACAACATTTGCTTTCCCTAGACTGATAACTGACTGTGACATCATAATCCTTTATCAATTCCAGCCATCGACGTTGACGCATGTTCAATTCTTTTTGCGTAAAGATATACTTCAGACTTTTATGATCCGTGTAAATTTCGCATTTTTCACCGTAGAGATAATGTCTCCAAAGTTTCAATGCAAATACGATCGCTGCCAATTCCAGGTCATGAGTGGGATATTTATGTTCATGAGGTTTAAGTTGTCTCGAAGCATATGCGATGACGTTATTGTGCTGCATCAATACACATCCTAGTCCGCGATACGAAGCGTCGCTGTAAATGACGAAATTTCCTTGCTCGTCTGGCAATACTAGTACCGGTGAGGTTACTAATCGATTCTTCATTTCTTGGAAACTTTCTTCGTATTTATCATTCCATATGAACTTTTCACTTTTTCCAGTTAACTTGGTCAATGGCGTTGCTATTTTCGTAAAATCTTTAACAAATCTTCGATAATATCCTGCCAATCCCAAGAAATTTCGAACCTCTATCGGTGTCTTTGGTCTTTCCCAATTTAACACAACTTTAATCTTTGCTGGATCAACTTGGATGCCTTCTCTACTAATGATATGCCCTAGAAATTGTACTTCTTTCAACCAGAATTCACATTTGGAGAATTTCGCGTAGAGTTGCTCTTTTCTCAGAATTTCCAAAGCTATCCTCAAGTATTCTGCATGCTCTTCTTCCGTCTTGGAATAAATTAAGATGTCATCAATGAATACAATCACAAATTTGTCCAAGTATTTTTTGAATACCCTGTTCATCAAATCCATGAATGCAGCTAGGCGCGTTTGTCAAACCGAATGCCATTACCAAAAACTCGTAATGCCCATATCTCGTAGGAAACGCAGTCTTTGGAATATCTTCGGCTTTAATTTTCAATTGATGATAACCTGACCGCAAATCTATCTTTGAAAACCATGTAGCTCCTTTTAGCTGGTCGAACAAATTGTCGATTCTCGGTAGCGGATACTTGTTCTTGATGGTGAGTTTATTCAACTCCCGGTAGTCGATGCATAATCGCATGCTGCCGTCCTTCTTCTTCACGAATAACACCGGTGCACCCCATGGGGATAGACTAGGTCGTATGATGCCTCGTTCTAACAGATCTTGCAGTTGCGTTGATAATTCTTTTATCTCGACTGGGGCCATTCGATATGGAGTTTTCGACACTGGTTCTGCTCCTGGTGCTAGATCAATCGTGAACTCGATTTCTCGATCTGGCGGTAACCCTGGAAGCTCGTCTGGAAAGACGTCCGGAAACTCACACACAACTGAAATGTCTTCTATTCTTGGACTTCCCTTTTCAGTATCTAATACGTAAGCTATGTACACCTCACATCCTTGTCGAAGCAATCGTTTAGTCTGCATCATGGTGAGAAATTTATTCCGCTGTTTTTCACCCTTGAATATTACCGTTGCATTTTCCGCAGTTCGCAATTTGACTTTCTTATTCGCGCAGTCTATCTGAGCATTATGACATGCTAACCAATCCATTCCCAAAATAATATCGAATTCTCCTAGCTTAAAAGGAATCAAGTCTACAGAAAAATGATGTCCAGCTATTTCTATATCACACGCAGGACATATCCGATCCATTGGAACTTGGTCATCATTCGCTAATTTTATAATTAACGTCTTGCCCAACCATTCGATTTCGCAATGTAATTTATCAAGAAATTCTTCAGAAATAAATGAACGGGTAGCTCCAGAATTCAATTAATACTTTTGAACTTACTGAATTCACCAAAAACATACATGCAATAACACTCGGACTCTGCACTGCTTCTTTCAATGTCATGTTGAAAGTTCTTGCTTTGGGTTGATTAGGCGGCGGTGGAGGTAATGCCAATACTTTTGGAATACTGGCTGCCATAGCTGGTCCTTTACAATTTCTAGCGATATGCTCTTTCTTTCCGCATTGATAGCAAGTGATTTCTGCTGTTTTTCCTGTTGGACATTCGTTAGAATAGTGCCCTTTCTGCTTGCATTTGAAACATGTCACATCGGCTTTAATGCATACGCCGGTATGCTTGCATCCACAAGTTTTGCAATACAGCACTGGAACTTGACAATTCCCTGCTGTTTGGAGGCTTGGAAACGATTACCTGCTTTTTGTGTACCTTGTCCTATCCTTTTGAAATTCAAATTTGCCCGGGCTTGAAATCCCGGCTTCCTGTTGGAACGGTCTTAGAAACTTCCCTGTCCTCTATCTCGTTGAGATCTTTCACTTTCTCCTTCGATGATCAAGGCTTTCTGGACTACATCAGTATATGTTGTTAATTCAAAAATGAATCCATGGTCGTAATCCCTCTTGAAACCTCTGAACTCGTTTCTCTTCAGTGTCCACCTGTTCCGGAACGAACCTAGCCAATTCATTAAATTTGGCTTCATACTCTGTCACAGATATATTTCCCTGCTTCAGTTTCAAAAACTTTATCTGCATCTGATTTCTCACGTAACGAGAAAAATGCTTTTCTAAAAACAACTCTTTAAACATATCCCAAACAATAACATCTTCTCTAAAGCCTTTTTAGATTCCCACCAATAATTTACCTCTCTTTTCAACAACTAGCAAAATCAGTCTTTTGGTCCTCACCTATCTTCACTAGTGCAAACGATTTCTCTATTTCTTTTAACCAGGTGGTGCCTTTAATAGGATCAGTAGACCCATCAAATTCTGGAGGTTTAACTGCCTAAAACTGCTTAAAAGTAACAACTGGTAATGTTGGTGGTAATTGAGGCTCAGGACGAGGTGGCTGCTGTAACATTTGTTGTTGTATTTACTGTTGTTGATGCTGCATCTGCTGCTACATCATAACCATCTGTTATTGCATCAGATGGAACATTTGGTTCACGATCTCGTTAGTCTGATCTTCGAAATTACTGTTAGAGGTCTCAACCCTAGTCTTTCTTTTTGGTGCCATCTTCTTCTGATAATAAAACAGGTGATATTTCTTTAACAGTTTAATAAACAATTGATAGTAGGTAAGAAAACAATTTATTATGTATTAACAAAAATGCTTTAAATAAAGAAAACAGTTGTTAAATATAAAAACTGGAAATGTAAGCAGTTATTTAAAATAGTTATTCTTTTCTCTCTCCCTCTTTTTTTTCAACAATATTATAATATGGAAAGCTGTAAAACAATAAAGTGAAAGTAAATGTTGTAAAACTGTAAAGACTGAAATTTAAATAAAAGAAATATGAAAAGTTCAGTTTATATATATGTGACACCAGCCTCAGGTGTAAACGCTTGATACAAAAAGTCTCGTGCTACTGGTAATCACTACGGCTACAAGTCATACTACCACTACAGGTCAAAATCCTACTACAGGTTAATCTACTAATACACGCATACACACTACTCACTAGGTTATATTATGCAGCCTCTATATACATCTGTATTCTGAAGTCACTGTCTCAACTGTCACTGTCTCAAAACCCAGGAGGAATACGCCTAAGCTCCTCTCTAAGTGCCTGGACCAAAGTCTGTGCCAAGCGGAATATCCGGTAGAACTCTGCGAAAGAAGGTGGTCCCTCATGGGTCAAATCATCAAGTTCCCTAGTGGCACTCATCAAAACTGACTGCAATCGTTGTCTCATATAGTGATCCGGCTGTAGGGCCGCTAACGGTCCTCTGTCCCTCTGATCAAACAGATGCATGATCTCTCAACACTGTGCCCGCCAATACTCCACATCATCCCTCAAAACTCTATACTCATGGTATGGTACCATATACGGCTGAGCAACCTGACATACTGACTCCTGTGAAGGAACTCTCGGAATACCTGCACCATGCTGTGGTAAACCTAACTGTAGATCCACATTATGCTCTCCCATCCCCTCGACTGGAATCATCTGAACTATGTCCGGCTCTGGGGCATGCACTGGTATAGGAGTTAACAATGGTGGTGGTGGTAACTCCTGCTCAATATCCGGTATAAACTGATGTTCAACAGGTAAAGGAATCATCGGCTCAAAGAACTCATATGGATCAAACATCTCTATGGGGTCATGAACTATCCCCTATACTGGTGGTACCGGCTCCTGTGGTAATGGTGGTGGAGGTGGTAGAGGAGGAAACATATACTCAGATACTGAAGGTATAACTGGTGCTGCTGGCTCAGTGACTGTCCTCTCGCAAGATGCAGAATAACCAGAAGATGTCATCTGATAATATACCAAAGAAAAGAAAAGGTCACTAAACAATCCTAAGATTTATACTTCCTAATCTAATCTGACCTAAATCCTAACAGTGATCTCCCTATTTACTATTCCTATCTTATGTGATCTCCCTATCTTATTTTAACCCTAATGTTCTTGTTTTCAGGGACGAAACCTACAGCTCTGACTGTAATGCCCTCCAGACCCGGGGTATAAGTCTGGGGGTTACTAACTAATCACCAAACATGTACAATCTGATTAACAATTAATATATAAATAGAACTAAACCCCTTTTTAAACACTAACCAGGATCTTTTTAGGTTGAAGTATGAAAACAAGAACCACTAACTATTTTGTTACAAACAAAATTCAAAATCTCACAACTCTCTTTATTACAAGCCATTGTTTAATTCATTTTAAACTAAGTTTAGCTTTTATTCAAACACACACACTATTTATCAACACTCCACCTGCTCGGGCAACTCAAAGCTTTCTTCCTGAATTGGGATCAACACCTTGGGTATGAGAGGATCCCGAGGCTTGACCCGCTTCTTTACCACTCGAGTCCTGATTGGTTTCATATTCCTTCTTAACTGAAAACAATAAGGTGAATAACAACAAAAGGGTGAGCCAAAAATTTGCTCAACAAGTCCACAAAATATAAATAGTGTTAAAGCAATGTAATTGAATCTGTAACCCGAGTATATCTGTAAAGACATAACCCTACGAGAATAGAAAGAAGGCCATTACTGGCAATTACAAAAGAACTAAACTGGACTCAAGTTCGCAGCTATACCCTGCTGATCAGCCAGGATACAGTGCAGATCTGTATCTCACTATATAAATCCCGTCGGGCACCCAGGCACTACGGCCCATCTCAAGGATCCGGTTATGTCCCGGTCCTTAGGATTAGGTAGACTTAATCTGAAAAGTAGTATTATCCAGTCCCTGGATTAGCAACCGGAACAATCGGTATGCTTTGATATATTCTAATCACCAGAATATATCAATAATTGTGAGTAACAATTGGAATATGAATAATGAATTCAAATGAAGAGAATAATTCAAGAATCCAACTGAAATATGAATAAAAGAATTAAAGGAGTACAAGCGTAATAAGAATTCGAAATGAATATTACTATTCTGAAAGTAGAATAGGGGAGAAACTTGCCTTCTGCGCGACTTACTGCAATTAAATCACTTTCGTCTATCACCTACTCGACCTGCCTTGCTGGCTTAGCTTCTGTTAGCAAAATAGACTGGTTAAGTCATTTTGTACTTCAATTGTATCTTGAATCGACTTCATTTAGTTCCTATTATCTACCCATACGCTTATGACTGACTCTTATATTATATATAAACAAGTAAGACTCGATTAACCACATAATACACATAAGCACATAAGCAAATAAGCACATAATCACTTTCATATATAAAATATTTTTTTAGAATCAAAATCGATTCGCTGATTGCACCGTTGATCACCTTCTGCCTCATTTTCCATTTTTCCGGAATTTTTCGGACTCGTCTCGGTACGCATTTCAACTAATAATCAATTAATTAATAAAGTCAACTAATTTCTAGAAGAAATTAGGTCTTTATATATTATTTTTAATGAAAAGAATTCATTTTCTGAGTAAAATGACTTTCGTCTCGCTCAATTCAGACTAACGGTTGAATTATTATCAATTAAACACTGATAATTCAATTTATTATTTACTATAAATAATTATTACAAATTTTAAAATCCTAAAATAATTATTTAAGAAAAATCAAAGTCAAAAATAATTTTTTTTATAATTTTTGGAGTTAAAATGAATAAGTTATGATTTATTGAAAATTATGTGATTAATTATCGAAATAATTAATCAATTTTAAATAATTAATAAATAAATAACTAATAAATAATTAATTATTTAATAATTTAAATTAATTAATCCCGAATTATTAGGATTAATCACAATTTATTACAAATATTTACAACTTATCGTTATTTATTCGAATCATATTTCAACTCAACGATCCACTACTCGTATTTCTACGAGTTATTCGCGTTTCTCGCATAATTATCGAAACATTATGGTTATTATTACAGTTTATGCGACTTAAATTAACTATCTGTATTTAATTACCCGCTACGAGTAATTATTACGATATTTTACGAACAATTAACTATCGTGTGAATAATAATAATAATAATGTTAATCGAACTTATCGTTCAATTACTCGTATAATTACGAGTTATTCGTTTTATTCCCCTAATTATCGAATCTTTAATCATAGTATTCGATTAATTTTAATACTTAATTGTTAAATAATTACTTAATTACTAAATAATAAATAAATAAATAAATAAGTAATTAAATACTTAATTAAATCACTAAATCCGAATTTATAAATTAAGAAAATAATTTAGGAATTATTAATAATATTTTTCAGAATTTAAAATTGATTTTTAATTAATTTTCAGAATTAATAAAAACTGATTTCTGATTTTATAAAATATAATTAAATAATCAAAATTCCAGAAACATTTGTCAGAAACCAACCATCTGACAAAACAGATCAAAACCGGGTCAACCACACGGGTCAACCGAGTCACCATCCGGGTCATGAAGAACATGACCGGATTTTTCCAGAATCCGGCGACTTTACCGGATTTCGGTGAATCAATTACAACCCCAAATCAACACCGTTTGATACAGTTCTTGGGTGCTTTTCATTGCAAATCAACACAATAATCTAATCATAAGCAAAACATCCCGGAATCATCCCTGTAACAACTTCTCCGGCCAAAATCGATCAAACACCGACTTCAACTCCGGCCAAAAACCCATCTTTTGATTCTGTAAACTGAAACTTAACGTTCTATAGTGCAAATTGAAGCTAAGAACATATACAATCAAAGCCCTAACCTTTCAAGAACCAAAGATTCACAAAAATCATCGAGTTATAATTTGAAAATTCGGTATAAACCCTAATAATCTAACTTTGCTATCTAGGTATCATTTTATCAATTAAACACCATGAATCAACTGTAAATCACATAACCAAGCTATATCAATCATCAAAACATTAAAATAACCCTGAAATCAAAAAGCCCTAATTCGAACATAAACCCTAGAAATCAAAAATCAAAAACTACGAATTAAAACTTGAAATTGATGCTAGAAATGGAAAGAACAGATCGAAACCTTCGATTTGGGTACTTGAATCGCTTGTTTTGGTGCTGTAATCTGCTCAAAATCACGGCTTGAATTCTCGACCCGACCCTGTTCTTCCCGACCCGAATTACAGAGAATTTTTGTATTTTTTCTGAATTTAAATGATTTATTAATTATAATTATTTAATAATTAGGCTATTTATAGTAGTAAAATTAATACTCCTAAATAAAATTAAGGGGCTAATTATACATCTAATAAAAATATTGGGCCCTAATTTTTACTATTTTTTAGTATTAAAATTTAATTTATAAATATTTTATATATGCAATATATATGCCAAAATTTCCCAAAAATTGTGAATAATGCAAAAATACAAAGAAATGGTATAAATAAAAGTCCTATAATTTTATAAAAATAAAAATGTGATTTTTGTGGGGTTTTTAACACCCATTGGGGCCCGGAAAAGTCACTTTTCGTAAAACGAGAAAATTTATAAAATATCCAGATGTTCAGAATAATGTGATGGTAAGAGCCGTTTGATTAAAAATAAGGCCCATTATTTTATTTGAAAAACTGGCTTTAAAATCATGGTCTGGGTCGTAAAACGTTTGAAATGAAACCTATGAATGCGAAATAAAACATCTGAAAAATACCTTAAAAATACAGAAATGACACGGAATGCACGTAACACGTAACAGTTAGGGTTTAACAGATAATAATTTACATATTAATAAACATAATTTAATTTTATTATAAATATGATATAATACAACGTAAATTTTCCAGTCGTTACATGTTTGGTGCTGTACCTCAGGTAGATCGAATAAGATGGATTGGTTTTCAGTTGTTTTTGGTTCGGCTTATTTACAAGTATGACTTATGTAAGATAATGAATTAGAAATGAATATTTGGCCGACAGACTAACCTTACTTAAAGGTTATTTCCACAGTAAGACATAAATTACTTTTGGGTTTAATAATTATCACTTTGTGGATTGATTTTCCTAGTAATGAATGGTTCATTTCCAAGACAATAACCTATAAGTGTGTGCGTGTGTGTGATAAGTGTGGGGTCGTAAAGGTGTGAGTATTTATATATTGTGATAAGAGATAAGTGTTATATAACGTTCAAGATGGTATGGCCTCCTAGATCCCTGACCCCAGATTTTGGGGCACCACAGAAATGGTATCGGAGCCTTAGGTTATCAAATATTGGAAATGATAGGATATAAAATACGTAGACATAATAATAATAATAAATAATCAATTAGAGCTCAAGTCGAGTTCGCCGTCGGGCTACATGGGTAGTGTTCACAGTTTGCCCTCAAGGGAATTCCGAATCTAAGGTAGTAACACCTTGCCTATTGTGTCAAGTACCAGTGGAGCCTCTGGGGAAGGTTGACCCTGTTGATGATGTTATGGCCCCTGAGCGTGACCCTACTCCCGAGCCGGAGGACCCACCCATTGATGACTCAGATGATGACCCTACTAAGGATCCCCCGGAGGAGGATACTGTTTTCCCTGCCCCCATAGCTGACGATGTTGAGATGCCTCAGGGAGATGGCGTAGACTGTACAGACATAGAGATGTACCCTCTCCCGACTGTTCGCCCTCCTACACCACACCCAGGGATGTTGAGCCCTTTGCCCTACACTGATGAGGACGTGAATGATAAGATGGATGTACAGACCTACGAGGCTCATGACATATCCTCTAGTGACCCAGACTCACCTTTACCACCCCCAGCGACCGTACATGTAGCAGTACATGACTTGATAATGGCTCAGCTTAACACTGAGATCACCGCGGCATCTGCCCTGCATTGTACAGCTATGGCAGGCACTGACTGCCGAGAGAGCCATCAGGCTAGGATACCCCGGGGACTTTAGAGTTGCTTCCCCCGCCATAACTCGTAGGGAGATTGATGGGATTGAGCTCCGTACCCGAGTACAGATGAGAATGACAGCGATGGGAGGATGCATCCCAGTAGATGATGCAGAGCTGATGTTGGTAGGAGCGATGAGGATGGTTCGAGACCTCACATGCATTGATAGTGACTGAGAGGACAGTGACTATTTATGGACCTTGTAAAGGGTTGGGTGACTTATCACCAATTTTGTTAGGATAGCTAGTAGTAGATAATATTCCTAGCCCTTCAGGGTACCCGGTATATGTATTTATGTTTCAGTATTCAGGACAAGTGGTGATGTATTATATTCAGGTCATGTATGAACTCAAATAGTTGTTTTGTCCCCAAGATATAATCTGGGAGATCCTATGGTATATATCAAGCAGTTATTAAGAAATTGATTTCCATAATATTGCATTTATTAAAAAAATATTCTAGATAATAAATGACATGCTTACCTATGAATAAATTAATATAAATGTAAATTTTTTTGCAACTGCATTGATATATTTCCATTATCAGAATGATGCCACCCCGTAAAAGAGGAACCATGACACAGCCCACAGAATCTGTTAACCAACAACAGAATGGACCTGACCACATAGTAAATGAGGAAAGTGAAGAAGACATGGACTGTAATGAGTATGATGAGGAAGAGTATGTCGAAGAAGAGGCTAAGGATACCCATCAGGGTGGGAACCCCATGAAAGAGTTTATGGAACTTTTAAGGGAAAATCTGAACCAACAGCCCATTCTGCCACAGCCGCATATTGCCCAACAGACCGCAACCACTTCCTTCAGGGAATTCAAATCCCTCAAACCGCCAAAGCTTCTAGAATATGCCGACCCCGTTGAGGCACGGGCCTGGCCCAATAAAATAGAAAAGTCCTTCGAAATACTAGGTGTGGAAGAATGACACAAGACCATTTTCACCTCTTACATGCTGAAAGAGGAGGCTAACTACTGGTGGGAGTCCAAACAAAGCCTCGAGACTGATGTTGTGATTCCATGGGATAGATTTACCCGATTATTCTTAGACAAGTATTTCCCTAGGTTTATGGAAACTTAGATGGAGATTAAGTTTCTAGAGCTGAAACAAGATAAGATGACTGTGGCAGAATATGAGGCCAAGTTTACTGAGTTATCACGATTTGTGCCTGAGTTTGTAAATACCGAGGAGAAGAAAGCGCAAAGGTTTCAGCTTGGTCTGAAACAGTGGATCCAGAACCGAGTGGCAGTATTAGAGCTGACAGATTACGCCACCTTAGTGCAAAAAGCCTCGATTGATGAAGCGGGTAGTAAACAAAGTTTGAAAGAAAAGGAAAATAGGAAATGAAAGATAGGGAGTCAAGGCGGAGGAGGAGGAACCGGGAATAGGATCCTTCCAAGCAGGTTTGTCAGGGGAGTGGTGTCCCAACCTGCGAGAGGTCCCAGATTTAGAAAGGCCCCAAGTGAGAGTGTTGGCCAGGGTGGCGGACAATCTAGAGCAACATTTCATAGCCAACCCCGCACCCCAATACCAGAGTGTCAAATATGTGGAAAAAGACACCTTGGAGTGTGCAACCAGGCGAGAGCCCCTCTGAAATGCTACAGGGTGACCAACGTGGACACCTTGCCCCCAACTGCCCCGACTCAACGTGACGTGTTTCCAATGTGGGAAGGTAGGGCACATGAGGAAGGATTGCCCAAAATTAAATCCCTCAGCCTCGGGAATGAGCAAAGCTGCATCCAACCGCCCCCAGCTGCTAGGACTTTCAACATGACCATTCAGGACGCTGTCCGGAACACTAACGTGATTACATGTACCCTTCTATTAAATTCCAAACATGCAAATGTCCTATTTGATTCTGGAGTGACTAAGTCTTCTATATCTCGAAATTTTTCTAAGAAGTTAAAACTTAACGTCATACCCTTACGTGAGGTATTACAAGTGAAAATAGCAAACAGAGAAATAATTCCTGTAAATCAAGTACACCCTAAATGCAAGTTGAAATTAGAAAGGAAAGTCTTTGAGGTTGACGTAATCCCATTTGCGTTAGGAGAATTCGATATAATCTTAGGAATGGATTGGTTATCCAGTAATGGAGCGCAAATAGTTTGTGAGCGAAAGAGAGTAAAGATAAGAGTGCAAAATGGAAAGGAAATAGTGTTCAAAGGTTAGCGATAGACCCAAAAATTTCTAACCATGCTTTAAGCGAATAGATTATTAAAAAAAAGGTAACGAGGCCTACTTGGCTTATGTGCTGGATACCAAGAAGGAAGTTCCCAACATATAGGACATACCAGTAGTGAATGAATTCGAGGATGTATTTTCAGAGAATTTACCAGGATTGCCACCCGACAGAGAAATAAAAATTTGCTATAGAACTAGCACCAGGGACGACACCAGTGTCCAAGGCCCCATATAGGCTAGCCCCAATTGAGATGAAAGAACTAGCTTCTCAACTTCAAGAGTTATTAAATAACGGGATGATAAGACCCAGTGTGTCGCCATGGGGAGCGCCAATACTGTTCGTAAAGAAAAATGATGGCAGTATGAGATTATGCATAGACTACCGGGAGTTGAATAAGAAGAGTATCAAGAATAGGTACCCTCTCCCTAGGATTGATGACCTATTCAACCAACTCAAGGGTGCTATACACTTTTCCAAAATAGATTTGAGGACATGATATCACCAGTTGAAAATCAAACCTGAGGATAGACCAAAAACTGCTTTTCGTACTAGGTATGGACACTATGAGTTTTTAGTCATGTCGTTCGGGTTAACCAATGCACCCGCAGTATTTATGGATTTGATGAACAGAGTGTTCAAAAAGTACCTAGATATGTGTGTGATAGTTTTTATAGATGATATTCTCCTCTACTCAAAGATAGAGCAAGAAAATGGAGAATATTTGAGGATAGTGTTAGAAATCTTGAGGAATGAGAAATTATATGCCATGTTCTCGAAATGCGAGTTTTGGTTAAAGAAAGTTCAGTTCTTAGGACATGTGGTGAGTAGCAAAGGAGTTTTAGTCGACCCCGCCAAGATAGAGGCAGTATCCAATTGGGAAAGACCGACTACCCCAACCGAGGTTAGGAGTTTTGTGGGTTTAGGAGGATATTACCGGAGATTCGTGCAAGACTTTGCCAAGATAGCCGACCCATTGACTAGGCTTACCCGCAACACGGAAAAGTTCGTATGGACAGAAAAATGTAAGGAAGCTTTCAGGAACTAAAAAGGAGGCTGGTGTCAGCACCAGTGCTCACTCTTCCCGATGGAAAGGGAGAGTTTGTGATATACAACGACACCTCGCACAAAGTACTAGGATGTGTGCTTATGCAGCACAGAAAGGTTATTGTGTATGCCTATCGACAGTTGAAGGAATATGAGATCAGGTACCAAACCCACGATCAAGAGTTAGCAGCCATAGTGTTTGCCCTCAAAATTTGGAGGCACTACTTGTATTGTGAGAAATGTGAGATTTAAACAGACCATAAGAGCCTCAAGTATAATTTTACTCAGAAAGAACTGAACATGAGACAAAGGAGATGGTTAGAATTGATTAAGGACTACGACTGTGAAATTTTGTATCACCCACGTAAAGCCAATGTGGTGGCTGACGCCCTCAGTAGAAAAGAGAGACTCAAAATGATGATGACATCTGAGGAGTTAGTTAAGGAATTTGAAAAGATGGATACTGACGTGAAAGTAACTGGTAAAGGAACAGAATGACTATTTGAGATTAAGCTAGTGCCGGAACTTACTGAAAAGATACGAGTGTGTCAGGAAAAGAAGATGAATGAAGAACGAGAAACCTTGACCGGTGAGGAAGTCAGATGCGAGAAGGATGAGAAAGGGATCTTGAGGTATGCATCCCGGATTTGGATTCAAATGTGCAAGAATTAAAGGATGAGCTGCTCCACGATGGGCACAACTGCAGATATTCGATCCATCCAGGAAGTATGAAAATGTACCGTGACATTAAGGAATATTATTGGTGGCCTAACATGAAAAGAGAGGTAGCAGAGTGGGTCAGTAAGTGCTTGACATGCCAGAGAGTGAAGGCCGAACATCAGTGATCGAGTGGACTATTACGGCCCCTGGAAATTCCGGAATGGAAATGGGAGCATATAGCCATGGATTTTGTGACATGCCTACCAAGAACGAAAACCAATCACGATGTCATATGGGTTATCATAGATAGACTGACCAAGTCCGCGCACTTCCTGCCGGTCAATGAAAGGTACACCGTGGACAAGATAGTGGATATCTACTTGAAGGAAATTGTAGTGAGACACGGCGTCCTGTTGCCATAGTGTCAGATAGAGACCCAAGGTTAAATTCCCTATTTTGGAAAAGCTTCCAGGAGTGTGTAGGCACCAGACTAAATATGAGTACCGCTTACTACCCCCAAACTGATGGGCAAAGCGAAAGGACTATTCAGACCTTAGAAGATATGTTGCGAGTAAGTGCCATCGACTTTAAAGGGAATTGGAATGACCACTTACCCCTAATCGAATTTGTCTACAACAATAGCTATCACACTAGCATAGGAATGCCTCCGTATGAAGCTCTTTATGGAAGAAGATGCCGCTCTCCCCTATATTGGGATGAGGTTTGAGAACACAAGATAATAGGACCCGAGTTAGTCCAGCAAACCAGGGAGATGGTGGGACTCATTAGGAAGAGACTGGTAGCAGCTCAAGACAGAGAAAAAAAGTACACAGACCAGACTAGGAAATATAGAGAATATGAAGTAGGAGATTCAGTATTATTGAAGGTATCTCCATGGAAAGGAGTGATGAGATTCGTAAAGAAAGGGATGCTGAGTCCCAAATTCAAAGGACCCTTTAAGATTTTGAGGAGAATAGGACCTCTAGCTTACGAGCTCGCCTTGCCTCCTAATATGCAACAAGTGCACAATGTGTTCTACGTGTCAACGCTAAGGAAATACCATGCCGATACGCGGCATGTGATAGAGTATAAAAATGTAGATTTACAACTAGACCTGACCTACATTGAGCAACCAGTAAGAGTAATGGACCAAAAAGAACAAGTGTTGAGGAACAAGACTGTGAAGCTGGTTAGAGTCTTGTGGAGAAATAAAAATATTGATGAGTCAACTGGGGAACTAGAAGATGCGATGAGGAATAGATATCCCTACCTATTTTTTAATTGATTCCGGGACAGAATCCTTGTTAGAGGGGAAGACTGTAATAACTCGAATTTTTAAGACTTTGTAAAAACGCTTAATGAATATTAACCTTGACAGACAGGGAAAACTTTTTAGCCCACACTATGTTGTGCATGAGGAATTGAGTTTCGGAGTTGATAACATGATTATACGTACCAAATGAGTATATATAAACGCTATTAGTTTCCGAAGAAAACGAACTTTGAAAAATGACCGTATTTACGAACCATCAAGGATTACAGGAATCATAATATAATTATGAATTTAAAACCCTACGGATTTATATCCAAAAACGATACTTCAAAACATAAAGAATGTATACGAAAGGATTTACACCGCGGACCATTTACGATAAATTATTACGAAAATGATTAAGCAACCGAACAAACGCGTAAATGAATAAATAAATGTATCGAATTAAATCAAAGAAGTAATCATGGCTAGGTTACCAAATAGTAACCTAATCTAGGTAGGGATGATCACCTAAGCTAGTAAATAGTGACCATGAATAGTGCAAGGGAGTACTTAGCTAATAACCTAGCTTTGAATTTGTGCAAGCTAGCAAAGATATGTATTAGATATGCATATTTAGGATGAGATATACACACAGACACAATATTTCAAGAGAAGAAACAAGAAGCATCACAAAAATCTCTCTCTCTCTCTCTCCCTCCCAAACCCTTCCATTCGGCCCTAGCAAAAAAGAGAAGAAAATCAAATTCAAAACCCCAAGCTCTAGTCATGGAAAAAATTCTCCATTAATTCCAAAGCTTCATACATCCTAAACTAAGGTAAGATAAATTTTTAAGCTCATTTTATCAAGGTTTGATGGGTGAAATAAATTCAAGAAAGAGAATAGTTTCTTGATTTTAATGGTTGATCTAGGTTCCAAAAACCCTACCAAGCACTCCCAAGACTTCACCATCATCAAGAACACATCTCAAGATTTCAATAAAGGTATAAATCTTTGACCCATATTTATTCAAGGTTTAAGTTCAAGAATCTTTTGAAACCTAGTTATAAACTTAGTTTTAATGGTTGATTTGTTGTAATCTTGATCTTTAGTTAATTAGTTATAAGGTTGATGATTGTTACCTCAAGAACATGATATTCCTGAGAGGAGTTAGTGTGGTGATGATGATTTTATAATTGTTGGTGGTTGTATAGAGATTTAAGACGTAAACGAAACTCGAATCGTAATCGTAATCTCGCTAAAACGAACAAAACACAACATTAAGTTTCTGCAGAAAGTCCCGAAGATAGAAACCATAGTTTCTTGAAAAATAAAACTTTATTATGATAGAAAATGTTATCAGGATCATTTAGGTGCTTGAATCACTTGATTCCAATTTACGGATCAAAAGTTATGACCGTTTTAGTAAAAATGAATTATGCGACAAAAACTGCTACGAATTACAAACTTTGGAAATGGAAATGATCAAAGTAAAAATATTCATAAATCATGAAATTTTTACAGAGAGTAGTAAATAGAGTTTCTCAACTACTATAAAAATTTTAAGTTAAAATAATGATTTTTCAAATTTATAAAAATATCGGAACCAAGACCGCGCGATTAGAAAACCTTTAAAAATCATAAGCGGAGCCGACGATGAAAATATAAACGGATATAAGGTACTTCGTAAAGGAAGTGACTGTTAAGTGGCATTTATGACACTTATTTATGCTTTAATAAGCTTTGAGTTGGTGTATTTGTACTCAAGTTATTTGTGTTTTAACGTATTTTCAAATGTTTTTGTATTTCGGGCTTTACTTTGTGAATCAGGTGAATTAGCATTGTTTTGACGCTAGTATGGTGTTTAGGATGTGCTGGAATAAAAGCTTGAAAGATTGGCTCGAAGCTGCAAGGAAAAAAGAAGAAGAAAAAATAAAGTTTTGGCAGAAGGCTGGCGTGCCCGCGCTGGTGTTGTGCGCGGCCGCGCCGGGGGAGTACAGAAAGTCAGCGCGCCCACACTGGTGAAGCGCGCGGCCACGCTGGGTCCGAATAAACAAATCTTGATTCTTTTGCAATTCGAATTCTGGACTCCTGGGATGCATGGACTGCTATATAAACATAACTTAGGTCGTTTTTCAAGAGGAATTCAGAGATTTAGAGTTTTCAAGACATCAAGGAGGGAGAAGATGACAAGAGACCTTTTTGGCACAATTCAACAAAGGCGAAGACGATCTAGTTTATTCTTGTGAATTTTTATTTTGAGTTGTAATTTGGATGCTTGTTTCTTATTTTGTTGAACCTATATTCTTGTGTGTACTTGGTTTTATTTATTCGTATAAAGACTATGTTTTCTATATCATGTTTTCATTGGGACCCACATTGACTGATAAGTTCGGTATGGGCTAATCGTTATCGTAGCAGATTTATTTATGGATTTCTTTAGTTAAATATGTTGATACCTTAGTGTGTGGTGATTGTATGATATCCTAGTATTGGTTGTGCGTATTCGTCTTGTGAGCGTCGCGAACTTATAAGATAGTGTTTTAATTCTTAATGAAGCGGAAGTGAATTTAAGGATTTAGAACTTGCCATGCTAGCATAGGTTCATGTATTGTTATGCATGATTCGTAGGTAATTTTACCCATCTTACTTGCCCTGTGTAATCAAGATAGATAACTTGTGCTTAACCCATTATGTTGTCAAATTCTATAGATATATAGGGTCTCAATATAATTGGTGCCTATTCAACTTCTATCTCTTTTGTGGATGTCTGGTAGAATGGTACTCGTGCAACAAAAGTTGGCGTTTATCAGTTTCGTATTATCTTATTAGTGTCATCACCATTGCATGCTAAGGTTGAGAATAATAAGGCTATTGAATGAAGTACCTAATGAAGTTAGAATCCCATTTCTGTCATATGTATTAACTCAGTCTATTTTATTCTCGTAGTTATAATAATTAGCGTAATTTTTAGTTATAAACATTCTCACTTTGTTAAAGTCTTAGCATTGAATATAACCATACATTGTTGCTTAGGCGCGTAATTTAGATAGTTAACCAATACAGTCTCCGTGGGATCGAATCTGATTTATATCTTCTACTACTTGCAAACTCGTATACTTGCTTGTAATATTAGCACGTGTTTAGCGACTAACAAGTTTTTGACGCCGCGGCTGGGGACTGCAGTGTTAATTACTAGTTTATGTGCTTTCCATCAGTGGTTGTTAAAGTTCATTGACTCAAACGTTGTTAGTTATTTGTTTCCTTGTTTTATTTCAGGTGATCTAACGAGGGTGTATGCATACGCGTTCGTGTACTCGTAAGAGAACACTGGATAAATCTGAGGAAGACTTGTGGTTATTCGTAGGGAAGTTTTTGAGGAAGAAAAGAAGGTAGAAGAAGAAGAGAAAGTTGAAGAGCCAATTGTAGTAGCTATGGGTGATCAAGCAGAAAATCCGAAGGCTTTGATGGACTATTCTAAGCCTAAAATTAATGACATTCAGTCTAGCATCATTAGACCAGCCATCGCGGCTAACACTTTTGAGATCAAGTAGAGCACGATCCAGATGATACATAACTCAGTTGAGTTTGGGGGTTCTCCTACCGAAGACCCCAACATGCACATAAGGGATTTCATCGAGATCTACGACACTTTCAAGTTCAATGATGTGACTGAAGATGCTATCAAGCTGCGACTCTTCCCATTCTCTTTGAGGGACATAGCTAAGTGCTGGTTACACTCTCTACCGGCAGGGTCTATTACAACTCGGGAAGATCTTGCTCAAAATTTTCTCACTAAATTTTTTCCCATGGCGAAGACTACAGCAATCAGGAATGCTCTTACCCAGTTCGCGCAGCAAATTGGAGAATCTCTGTGTGAGGCTTGGGATCGATATAAGGAGATGCTAAGGAAGTTCCCACACCATGGCATGTCTGATTGGATGATTATCAACTATTTCTACAATAGATTGGGTCTTACTTCTAGGCTCATTCTTGATGCAGCATCAAGAGGAGCCTTGTGGGATAAGAGCTACGATGAATCTTATGAACTTATTGAACTGATGGCTGCTAATGAGTACCAGAATCCTTCCCAGAGACTGACTCAGGGAAAAGTTGCAGGAATTCTGGAGTTGGATGCAACAACTGCTATAGCTGCCCAACTTAAGGCTTTGACAATGAAGGTGGACACTTTGGCTAATTATGGAGTTAATCAAATTTCTAGTGTCTATGAGCTTTGTGTTGGTGCCCATGAGACTGATCAGTGTGTAATTTCTAATGAATCAGATCAGTTCCTGAACAACTTCCAGCGATTGCAGCAACCTGTGCCAGCCACTTATCATCCAATTTCAGTTGGACCAATGCTTAGAATGCGGTTCAACAGCCTTATCATCAGTATCCAGCTAAGCAGTAAAACCCCCTGGTTTTCAGCATCCGCAGTATGCACCAAAACAATAACTCCAGCTACAACCGGCTAATTAAAAATCTGAATTAGAGGAGTTGAAGCTTATGTGCAAGAGCCAAGTGGTTTATATCAAGTCCTTAGAAAATCAAATTGGGCAAATTGCCAATGCCTTGCTAGATCATCAACCTGGTACATTGTCAAGTGACACTGAGGTGGCAGGAAAGAAGGAAGCTAAGGAGCAGGTAATGCAATCACTTTGAGGTCTGGAAAGGTTTCTAATCCCGAACAAACTCAAGATTTGACTGAAAAAATAGAGCATATGAAGAAGTAGAGCAGCAGGATGAAAAAGTGGAACCAAGGAAGACTATTGTTGAGCACACTCCTCCTAAGGGTTATACAGGGGATAAACAGATCTATCCCCCACCGCCTTTTCCTAAGAGACTGCAGAAGAAAAAGCTGGATAAGCAATTCGAGAAGTTTCTGGAGGTGTTCAAGAAACTTCATATCAACATACCTTTCGCTGAGGATCTCGAGCAGATGCCTAGTTATGCAAAGGTTATGAAAGGTATTCTCTCTCGGAAAGTGAAGTTAGACGATTTAGAGACTGTCACTCTCACAGAGGAATACAGTGCTGTACTGCAGCAAAAGTTGCCTCAAAAACTTAAAGATCCAGGAAGCTTCACTATTTCATGTACTATTAGAAAAGTATCTTTCGACAGATGCTTATGTGACTTAGGAGCTAACATCAATCTGATGCCTTTGTCAATTTTCAAACAGCTGGACTTGCCTGATTCCAAACCAACTTACATGACCTTGCAGTTGGCCAACCGTTCTATTACATATCCGAGAGGTATTGTGGAGGATATCTTGGTCAAAGTGGATAAAATCATCTTCTCTGCTGATTTCGTCATTCTTGATTTCGAGGAGGATAAGAAGATTCCCATAATCTTGGAAAGGCCTTTCTTGGCAACTGGCCGAACCTTGATTGATGTACAGAAGGGTGAGCTTACAATGCGAGTGTTGGATCAGGATGTGACTTTCAATGTGTTCAATGCTATAAAATTTCCTACTGATAATAAGGAGTGCTTAAAAGTCAAGTTGGTCAATTCTGTGATCACATCGGAACTTGATCAAATGTTAAGGTCTGATGCATTAGAAAAAGCCTTGTTGGAAATTCAGATAGTGAAGATGACGAAGGTGATGAGCAACTGCAGTATTTGAATGCTTCTCCCTGGAAAAGGAAGATCGATATGCCTTTTGAATCTCTTGGAATGGAAGAATTGAGCAAGGCTCCTAAGCGCCTCAAGCCTTCTATTGAGGAAGCTCCCACTCTTGAGCTTAAGCCTTTACCTGAATTTGAGGTATGCTTTTTTAGGTAATGCATCTACTCTGCCTGTTATTATTGCATCTGACCTTTCAGCTAGCTATGAAGAAAAGCTTTTGAGAATTCTGAGAGAGTTCAATTCGACAATTGGATGGACTATAGCAGATATCAAGGGAATTAGCCCTTCTTACTGCATGTATAAAATTCTGCTAGAAGAAGGTAGCAAACCTACAGTCGAGCAGCAAAGAAGACTTAATCCAATCATGAAGGAAGTAGGGAAGAAGGAAATTCTAAAGTGGCTAGATGCATGGGTCATTTATCCTATCTCTGACAGTTCATGGGTAAGCCCGGTTCAATGTGTACCAAAGAAAGGTGGTATTACTGTGGTAGCAAATGAGAAGAATGAGCTTATTCCTACACGGACAGTCACGGGGTGGAGAGTCTGTATGGACTAAAGGAAGCTAAACAAGGCCACTAGGAAGGATTACTTTCCCTTGCCCTTCATTGATTAGATGCTTGACAGGTTTCCTGGTCATGAGTACTATTATCTTCTGGATGGGTATTCAGGTTATAATCAGATTTGTATCGCTCCAGAAGATCAGGAGAAAACTACCTTCACTTGTCCATTCGATACATTCGCCTTTAGATAAGTTTCTTTCGGTCTGTGTGGAGCACCAGCCACATTTCAGCGATGTATGATGGCCATCTTTTCTGTCATGATTGGCCAGAATGTGGAAGTGTTCATGGATGACTTCTCAGTCTTTGGCGATTCTTTTGATGAATACTTGCAAAATCTTGGACACGTCCTCAAGAGGTGTGTTGAGACCAATCTAGTTCTAAATTGGGAAACATGTCACTTCATGGTGTGTCAAGGCATAATTCTCGGGCACAAGTTTTCTAGTAAGGGTTTTGAAGGTTGATAAGGCCAAGGTGGGGGTCATTGAGAATCTTCCACCACCCATTTCTAGTCAAGGGAATTCGCAGTTTTCTTGGTCACACGGGTTTCTACAGGCGTTTCATCAAGGAATTCTCAAAAATTTCAAAGCCATTGTGTAGTTTACTAGAGTAAGATGTACCTTTTAAGTTTGATGACGAGTGCCTTGCAGCAGTTTGAGATATTGAAGAAGAGTCTAATCTCGGCACCGATCATAACTGCACCTGATTGGAATAAACCTTTTGAGATGATGTGTGATGCAAGTGATTATGCAGTTGGAGCCATTCTTGGGCAGAGAAAGACAACATATTTCATGTAGTCTACTATGCTAGTAAGACCTTGAATGGCGCTCAATTGAATTATACTACTACGGAGAAAGAACTTTTGGCTATTGTCTACGGTTTTGAGAAGTTTCGATCTTATCTACTTGGGACTAAGGTGACAGTGTTCATTGATCACGCTGCAATTCGATATCACGTCTCGAAGAAGGACTCAAAGCCTAGATTGATTCGATGGGTTCTTTTGCTCCAAGAATTTGAACTAGAGATCAAGGACATAAAAGGAACTGAAAATGAAGTTGTTGATCATCTCTCGCATTTAGAGAATCCTAATGCCACTTCATTGGATAAGACATTGATAAATATGTCTTTTCCCGATGAGCAGCTGTTTGGAGTGCAAGAAGAAGAGCCGTGGTTTGCAGACATTATGAACTACCTTGTGAGTAGCACCATGCCTCCCGACTTATCTTATGCTCAATTGAAGAAGTTTCTACATGAAGTGAAGTGGTATATGTGGGATGAGTCGTTTCTTTTTCGCCAGGGAGCTGACCAAATCATCAGGAGATGTATTCCTTACAGCGAAATGGGGGGGGATCTTGCGAGATTGCCACTCAACGGCTTATGGAGGACATTATGGTGGAAAAAAGACAGCAGCTCATGTTCTTCAAGCAGGTTTCTTTTTGGCCAACATTGTTTAAAGATGCGCATCAGTATGTTTTGAAATGTGATTGATGTCAACGTGTGGGTAATATGACTAAAAAGGGTGAGATGCCTCTTAATGTGCTTCTCGAGGTTGAGATCTTCGATGTTTGGGGAATTGACTTCATGGGGCCATTTGTCTCAGCTTGCAGCAATCAGTATATCTTGTTGGCAGTTGATTACGTGTCAAAATGGGTTGAAGTTAAGGCATTTCCAACGAACGATGCGAAAGTCATGCTTAATTTTCTTCACAAGCAGATATACATAAGGTTTGGGACTCCAAGAGTCATAATCAGTGATGAGGGGTCGCATTTTTGCAACTGTAAGTTCACTGCCATGATGAAAAGGTATAATGTGAATCATCGCATTGCTACGGCTTATCATCCTCAGACAAATGGTCAAGCTGAGGTATCTAACAGAGAGATAAAGCGCATTTTAGAGAAAGTGGTATGTCCATCAAGGAATGATTGGTCTTTGAAGCTTGATGAAGCTGTTTGGGCGTATAGAACAGCATATAAAACTCCATTGGGAATGTCGATGTTTTAGTTGGTTTATGGAAAGGGTTGTCATTTTCCCTTGGAGCTCGAGCATAAAGCATACTGGGCTTTAAAGAAATTGAATCTGGACTTGGATACAGCTGAAAAGAAAAGGATACTTCAATTGAACGAACTTGATGAATTTCGACTTCAAGCTTACGAGAACAACAAAATGTACAAGGAGAAAGTCAAGAGGTGGCACGATCGGGGTCGAGTGCTCAAGAAATTTGTGCCAGGGCAACAAGTTCTTTTATTCAACTCTCGTCTTCATCTTTTTTCTGGAAAGTTGAAGTCATGATGGTCAGGGCCCTTCATAATCAAAACTGTGTTTCCACATGGAGCGGTGGAAATTTTTGAGAATGATTCCGGCCAAGCGTTTAAGGTAAATGGTCAGAGATTGAAGCATTATTATGGTGATACGGCAACCCGTGAGGTGGTTAGTACCGTTTAATTGTTCACTAGATCTCGAGATTCTACGTCGAGCTAGCGACGTAAAAGAAGCGCTTCTTGGGAGGCAACTCAGGTATGTTGTATATTAGTAGGTAGAGGAAGTAAGAAGAAAAGAGAAAAACATAAAAATATCAAAAATGGAAAAACTTCGGGGCCAAGTACAGAAGCTGGGCGCGGCCGCGCCTTTTCTCCAGTAACAAAGCGCCCACGCGCTGTCTTAGCACGCGGTCGCGCCGGATTTTCCAGAATGTGAGTGCGCCCGCGCTATCCTAGCGCGCGCCCGCGCCGAGTCCCTTTTCAGAAAAAAATAAAAAAACAGCAGTTTTATTAGAGAAAATCGGGATTTTAATTCCAAAATCAATTCTAACCCAATTTTTACTCTTCTACATCCCATAATTCCCTCTCCTAATCAATTCCATTATTCCCACGATTCCCATAATCAATTCCCACTTCTATTCCTTATCAAATTCACACCCCTCCACCTATAAATACATACACTTACATACATCTTCTCCACCAATTCACAAACTCTTAAACACATATTCTCTCTAAACACTTAAGCTTTTATTCTCTCTTTTTCAATCCAATGGCACCCAAATGACAGAGAACTCAAGTTGGAAGCAGCGCCACCGATTCTTCTATTGCGAGTGGTGTGAGGCCCAGGTTCTCTACTCCAGAGGCTGAGGAGGAGTACACGAGGCTTCTCTCGAAGCCTATTGCTAAGGAGAGATGATTTCTGCCATCAGGAAAAGATGGTAGGCTGTTGGAGATGATTTTGGAGATGGGCTGGGTTTCATTTTTTTTGAGGCTCCCATTGTTGTGCCCATGAGTGTTGTGCGAGAGTTCTACGCCAACACCAAGGCGGAGAAGAATGGTTTTACGGTGGTGAGGGGGATGACTGTCGAGTATAGTGTTGCGGCTATCAGAACAGTGATTGAGCAGTCTGCGAGGAAGGTGGGCCAGGACACTTGGAATGATAAGACCCCTGAAGACTTCGACTTGGATCTGATCGTTGCTACTCTCTGTGTGCATGAGACTCATTGGAAGTTCAAGAGGGGCACTACTGATTACTCCACGTTCCCTGCCTCATGCATGAACAGGTATGCACGGGCTTGGAACTCAGTTTATTTGTGCTAACATCATGCCATCTTCGCATGTGAATGAGATTACGGTGGAGCGTGCTCGTCTGCTTTAGGGTATTCTGCAGGGTGATTACATTGATTTGGGGATGGTGATATATCAGGGGATCCTGAGGTTTTCGAGAGGAGGTACTACTGGGGAAATTCCGTATGTGTCCATTGTGACGAAGTTGTGCGTGGCAGTTGGTGCGCACATGAGCAGCTTCAGATTCCCATTGCTCCTATTAACAGTTCTACGCTACACAGCATGCAAGAGTGGGGAGGAGGAAAGCCTGATCCTAAGGGGCTTGGTTACACATTTGATCATCTGTCAGGAGGTGTACCCCGCGATCAGATGTATGCTGGTGGTATGCAGCAGGCAAGCTAAGCAGCTTGGAGAGGAGGCCGGTCCATCGCGGCAGCAGCAGCAGCATGAGGAGGCAGCATGAGCAGATACGGGAGCTGGTTTAAGTTCAACGAAGTATAGGCGTCTTGCGATGAGGATGGATGCGATGCACGACATCCACAGTCAGTTTGCACACGATCTCACCCAGGCACTTGGGACTGCATTTAGAGCCACCGGAGTTGACATCCAGTGGCCAGTTTTTGGTGAGGATTCCATGTATCCACCTCCGGACACACCTAAAACTCCACCCGTTGAGGTTGATGATTCTGATTCTGAGTCGGTATGCCTGATTCCTTACTATTGCTTTCACTAAGGACAATGAATATTTTAAGATTGGGGGTAGTAGTATAAGGAATATGTTTGTGTGAGTCTCATATAGTTTTCATGTTCATAATAGTTTAGTTCATATAGTTGCATATATTTTGTCATGTAGTTTTTTTTTCTTTTTGATAGCTTTTATGATAGTTTGTTCATGTAGTTTCATGCATTTGCATTATATTATGATTCCCTTAGATAATTTTTCCGATTAATTAGTGATATTGATGCTTGTGTAGTGATGTCGTATTTAGTAATGTTGAGTCTTATTGGATTGATTTGCATGCTAGAGACATTTGTATTTCACTAAGCTTTATAGGTTTCTAGAGTGCTAGATCATAGTCATGATTTTTTGGTTTGTCCAGGTTTAATCGCTTGTTTATATTTAGAATTTAAGGTATTCTCTTAATAATAAAAGACATGGATATTTAGAAATTGGAGAATTGGATTTCATTGCTAGTTGTGTGGCTAGGTGTCAAATGGCTAGTAGCCGGCTCATATTTTTATGAGTAGTCTAGGGTTGAATGAGATGGAGCGAAACACACTCATTCATAAATTGAGAAAAAAAAAGAATATAGATAAAGAAAAAAAAGAATAATTGTTATGTATAATTGATCACGAGTGGGCTCTTTAGTACTCGAGTTATTAAGTTCTTAGGGGACTTTGTGCCTAGTGACCTAAGGCTTCTATAGTCTGGGATCCGCTAACCTAATGCTCGCTACATGGGTGCTATTGTATAAGTCTTTTGTGGACCTCACTCATTACACGATCAAATAAGCATATGTGTTTTGTTTTGTATGAATAAAAGCATGAATCCATGATTAACTCCGATATAAGAATTGAAGTGTTATAAGTTATTTTGAGTCTAGCTTTTATTCTGTTTATAAACTTGCGATTGTCTTGATAAGTAGTGAGTCATGGTTATCGATCTAGTTGTGATAGATTGATTTGTGAGATTTGACGGATCTTTATGCGAATAGTTGCATTTGTTGAGGTGTTTCTAGTTTATTGGTTCAGTTATTCTTTGGGGATCATTGCATTCATACTAGTTGCATTCATGGATTTTTATTTCTTATTCTTTGAGTCTGTTTATGCTTGAGGACAAGCATCGATTCAAGTTTGGGGGTGTGTTAAGTTGCAATTATGACACTTATTTATGCTCTAATAAGCTTTGAGTTGGTGTATTTGTACTCAAGTTATTTGTGCTTTAACGTGTTTTCAAGTGTTTTTGCATTTCAGGCTTTACTTTGTGAATCAGGTGAATTAACATTGTTTTGATGCTAATATGGTGTTTAGGATGTGCTGGAATAAAAGCTTGGAAGATTGGCTCGAAGCTGTAAGGAATAAAGAAGAAGAAAAAATAAAGTTTTGGCCAAAGGCAGGCGCGCCCGCGCTAGTGTTGTGCGCGGCCGCGCCGGGGGAGTACAGAAAGTCAGCCGCCCGCGCTGGTGAAGCGCGCGGCCGTGCTGGGTCGGGATAAACAAATCCTGATTCTTTTGCAATTCGAATTCTGGACTCCTAGGATGCATGGACTGCTATATAAACATAACTTAGGTCATTTTTCAAGAGGAATTCAGAGATTCAGAGTTTTCAAGACATCAAGGAGGGAGAAGACGACAAGAGACCTTTTTGGCACAATTCAACAAAGGCGAAGACAATCTAGTTTATTCATGTGAATCTTTTTTTGTGTTGTAATTTGGATGCTTATTTCTTATTTTGTTGAACCGATATTCTTGTGTGTACTTGGTTTTATTTATTCGTATAAAGACTACGTTTGCTATATCATATTTTCATTGGAACCCACAGTTGACGATGAGTTCGATTATGGGCTAATCATTATCGTGGGGTTCTAGCGGATTTATTTATGGATTTCTTTAGTTAAATTGTTTGATACCTTGGTGTGTGGTGATTGTATGATATCCTAGTATTAGTTGTGCGCATTCGTCTTGTGAGCGTCGCGAACTTATAAGATAGTGTGTTAATTCTTAATGAAGCGAAAGTGAATTTAAGGATTTAGAACTTGCCATGCTAGCATAGGTTCATGTATTGTTATGCGTGATTCGTAGGTAATTTTGCCCATTTTACTTGCCCTGTGTAATCAAGATAGATAACTTGTGCTTAACCCGTTATGTAGTCAACTTCTATAGACATATATGGTCTCAATATAATTGGTGCCTATTCAGCTTCTATCTCTTTTGTGGATGTCTGGTAGAATGGTACTCGTGCAACGAAAGTTGGCGTTTATCAGTTTCGTGTTTTCTGATTAGTGTCATCACCATTGCATGCTAAGGTTGAGAATAATAAGGCTATTGAATGAAGTACTTAATGAAGTTAGAATCCCATGTCTGCCATATATATTAACTCAGTCTATTTTATTCTCGTAGTTATAATTATTAGCATAATTATTAGTTATAAACATTCTCACTTTGTTAAAGTCTACGCATTGAATAATAACCATACATTGTTGCTTAGGCGCGTAATTTAGATAGTTAACCAATACAGTCTCCGTGGGATCGAAACTGATTTATATCTTATACTACTTGCGAACTCGTATACTTGCGTGTAATATTAGCGCGTGTTTAGCGACTAACAGCGACCGTGACATGAATAAGTACTTAAAGGAATAATAAGGGTAATATAAGTTGAGAAAATGAATAATAAGTAGTATATGAGTACGAGTCGCCGTAAATTAGAACGGGATCTAACGAAACGATTTATGTTTATGGTTATAGATTTCCGAGCGGACCCTAAAGCATCCTCCACCTCGAAATACCCTAGAAAGTTTACGAACCTAACTCCATATAATGTCGTGTTGTGAAAGGATTGTTTTATTATCTTATGCATAAATGCCATGCTTGCCATGATACTAAGTAATTGAGTTTTCGCATATTATAGCGATGTTGTACGATATGTATATGTCGTAGAATGTTTAACGCCGCCATGAGCGTGATGTATAATTTTAAGACCGAGAGTCGGTTGGAGTTTTAAAATAATAACATGGGAATCATTCTGGTGATGTTTTGGACGATTAAAGTCCGCAGTTATTTTATTTCAAAGGACTCGACATCCACTTGCGAAATATTAAATACCTCGAACTTTATTAAAACGATTTCCAACGATCGTATTCCCTCAACTATATTTAATAACTCGAATAATGAATATTATTTCATTTATTCATTTAATATAGGAGAATTACTCTCAAATGATTGTTTATTTCAAACTCGATTAATTATTAAAAATTACTTTAATTATCTAAACATAAATTAGTTGAGGAATATTATTTCAAATATTCTTTTAAAATATAATTATTCGAGGTTTAATTATTTAATAATAACTATTTAATAATTATTTTTTTATTAAATAACATATATGATTTTAAAATCATAAGAACCTGATTTAAAATACTTTCTGAATTTCAAAAAATCATTCGAATAATTTCAGATCGTCGAAGAATATTATCTCGACGCATTTTAAATATTTTGAAAATAGTTTGCAAAAGAAACTCCCCCTCATTTATTTATCTGTTGACAACAGTCAACTCATATCTTTAGTACTTCCTCCGAAAATTCTCGGCAGTACATATATATATATGAGACGAGCTGTACCTATCAACAAGCAAAATGCTTGGGGAACTTCGATATAGTTCGATGATTCTAAGTATATGATAGGATTTCCTAAAGGACAAATGAGAGGTAGGATCCAAGTACATCATGTATTGGGTAGACAGCCAGTACCGTATGAGACGGTACTATATGTACCTAAGGACCTGCGAAGTGTGTGTATACCCGAAATAAGGACACATAGCCCGTATACGGAAAGGGTGATAATCGGGAATACGAAGGTGTCATCCTTCTACTAGTAGAAAGGTTACTAAACATCCGTAGTATGACTGATCATCGTATGCGGTAGCTCCAAGTGAATGTCCTATTCTTTCAATTGGAATTGTTATGCAATACCGTAACCCAAGCCTAGGTGATGGTTTTACCATTAAGGTATTCGCATGGTAATAAATCCACTAAAGAATTATTTTCAAAAGAAGGTGTGTATCACCAAGGAAAACCATTTTTGAATAAAACGCATTTATTGGTATTATACTTGAGTTTATCAAACAGTCATTTCATACTGTACATTATTATGCTGGGCACTATAGCTCACACTTGTTTTCTTTAATTGACACAACACAACAGTGAATCAAGATGCCGATCATGAAACTCACATCCAGGAAATGGGTAGGAAATGACCAGCTGTTCCGTAGGATGTTTGGTGCTGTACCTCAGGTAGATCGAATAAGCTGGATTGGTTTTCAGTTATTTTTGGTCCGGCTTATTTACAAGTATGACTTATGTAAGATTTTGAATAAGAAACGAATATTTGGCCGACGGACTAACCTTACATAAAGATTATTTCCACGGTAAGACTTAAATTACTTTTGGGTTGTAATAATTATCACTTTGTGGATTGATTTACTCTAGTAATGAATGGTTGATTTCCAAGATAATAACCTATAAGTGTGTGTGTGTGTGATAAGTGTGGGGTCGTAAAGGTGTGAGTATTTATATATTGCTGATACGAGATAAGTGTTATATAGCGTTCAAGATGGCATGGCCTCCTAGATCCCTGACCCCGAATTTTGGGGCGCCACAGGTAAGTCCAACTTCTTGAAGATTGACAAGGGCATCAGATTGATGCTAGCTCCCAAGTCACATAAACACTTTTCAAAAGACACTTTTCCAATTGTGCAAGGAATAGTGAAGCTTCCAGGATCATTAAGCTTCGGAGGCAATTTCTATTGCATCACAACACTGTATTTCTGCGTGAGAGCAACGGTCTCTAAGTCATCAAGTTTCACTTTCCTAGAGAGAATACCTTTCATGAACTTCGCGTAACTAGGAATTTATTCAAGAGCTTCAGTGAAAGGTATGTTGATGTAAAGTTTCTTGAACACCTCCAGAAACTTCGCAAACTGCTTATCTAGTTTTTTCTTCTGTAGCCTTTTAGGAAAGGGAGGTGGAAGGATAGATCTGTTTCTCAGGAGAAGTGTGCTTAACTGTAGTCTTTCTTGGTCCACTTCTACTTGCTTCTGCACTTCTTCTTCTTCAGCTTCAACCTCAGATTCTGGAGTCTTAACTTTTTCAGGATTTGTAACCTTACCAGACCTCAATGTAATTGCCTTAACATGCTCCTTAGCTTCTTTCTTGCTTGGCACTTCAGTATCGCTCGGAAGCATGCCAGGTTGAAGATTCAGTAATGCATTAACAATTTACCCAATTTGATTCTCCAAAGTTTTGATGGAAACAGCTTGGCTCTTGCGCATGAGCCTCAACTCCTCCATTTAAGATTTTTCATTAGCTTGAGGTAACTGCTGAAGTTGAAGTTGTTGCCTAGGGGCATATTGCGGTTGTTGAAAACCAGGAGGGTTATACTGCTTTACTATGTATGGCTGATAAGGATGTTGCACCACATTCTGATTGTTTCTCCAGCTGAAGTTAGGATGATTTCGGTTATTGGGATGATAAGTGGATGGAGCTTCCTGCTGTGGTCTCTGAAAGTTGCTCACAAATTAAGTTGATTCGCTAAAAATAGCACACTGCTCAGTTTCATGTGCCCCCGCACAAAGCTCACAAACACTAGATATTTGATTAACTCCATATTTAGCCAAAGAGTCCACTTTCATCATCAAAGCTTGAAGTTGAGCAGTTATAGCATTAGTTGTATCCACTTCCAGAATTTCTCCTACCTTTCCTTGCAACATTATTTGTGTAGGATTCTGGTATTCATTAGCTTCCATTAGCTAAATCAATTCATAAGCTTCATTATATCTTTTAGCCCACAAGGCTCCACCAGACGCTGCATCGAGCATAGGTCTAGATTGTGCGCCTAAACCATTATAGAAATAGTTTATAATCTTCCAATCAGGCATGCCATTGTGTGGGCACTTCCTTAGCATCTCCTTATATTGATCCCAAGCCTCACACAGAGATTCCCCAGTTTGCTGCTCAAACTGAGTAAGAGCAATCATGATTGCAGCAGTCTTCGCCATAAAAAAGAATTTAGTGAGAAACTTTTGAGAAAGATCCTCCCACTTGGTGATAGACCCTGGTGGTGGAGAATGTAACTAGCACTTTGCTTTATCCCTCAGAGAGAATGGGAAGAGTCGCAGCTTGATAGCATCTTCAGTTACATCATGGAACTTGAAAGTGTCGCAGATATCGATGAAATCCCTGATGTGCATGTTGGGGTCTTTTGTAGGAGAACCCCCAAACCGAACTGAGTTTTGTATCATCTGAATCATGCTCGACTTGATCTCAAAATTGTTAGCCGAGATGGCTGGTCTGATGATGCTTGACTGAATATAATTGATCTTCGGCTGATAATAGTCCATCAAAGCCTTAGGAATTTCTGCTTGATCTCCCATCTCTATTAAAGATGGTTCCTCGAATTTCTCTTCTACTTTCTGTTCGTCCTCAAAAACTTCCCTTCGAACCACTACAGCTTCTTCCTCGGCTTGATCCAGAGTTCTCTTACGAGCCCGCGAACGCTTATGCATACACGCTCGCTAGAGTACCTGAAACACGAAAAGAAAAAGAGTAGGTAAGTAACAATGGTTGAGTCAATGATCTTTTACGATCACTGATGATAAACACATAAACTAAAAGTTAACACTGAGTCCCCGCCAGCGGCGCCAAAAACTTGTTAGGGCTAAACATGCGCTAATAATTCAAGCAAGTATACGCGATCGCAAGTAACATAGAATTATTTCTAGTTTGTTCCCACATAGACTGGTTTACGTTAACTTTGTGATTTATGCACTTATGCAACAATGATATGGCTATTATTCAATGCTAAGACGAAAAACAATTTTGGTTTTGTTTATACTACGATTACTATTGAGAATTATACTAGAGAACATTAACTAAGAGATTAAAGAGAGTTGAATAATATATGACACAAACATGGGATTCTAACTTTAGTAAATATTTCATTCAATAGCCTTATTGTTCTTAACCTTAGCATGCAATGGTGATGACACTAATCAGATAACACGGAACTGCTAAACGCCAACTTTCGTTGTACGAATAACATACTACCAGACATCCACAAAAGAGATAGAAGCTGAAAAGACACCAATTATATTGAGACCCTATATGTCTATAGAATTTGACAACATAATGGCTTAATACACAAGTTATCTATCATGATTACATAGGGCAAGTAAGATGGTTAAAATTACCTACGAATTATGCATAATAATAACACATGAACCTATGCTAGCATAAGACAAATAAGCACAACCAATACTAGGTTATCATACAATCACCACACACTAAAGTATCGAAACAATTTAACTAAAGGAATCCACAAATAAATCCACTAGAACCCCACAATAACGATTAGCCCATAATCGGACTCATTATCGACGTGGGTTTCGATGAAAGCATGGTATAATAAATGCAGTCTTTATACTAAATAAATAATAAAACCAAGTACGAAACAAAAGTATAGGTTCACGAATAAGAAAACTAGCATCCAAGTTACAACTTAGAACAAAGAATCACAAATAAAAATAGGATCTTCTTCGCCTTTGTTGAATCGTGCTAAATCGGTCTTCTTAAGACTTCTCCTTGCGCTCTTGTACGTCTCTCTCTAGAAAATGTCCTTTATTTAGGTATATATAGCAGCCCATGCAAAGTAGAAGTCCTCCAATTAGATATCAATTAGAATCAGGATTCAATTCTCCCGACCCGGCGCGGCCGTACGCTTCTTCAGCGCGGGCGCGCTGCCTCTCTTTTGTTTGGGCGCGGCCCGCGCTATGACAGCGCGGGCGTGCCATGCTCCTGGATAAACTTCTTCTTTTCTTCAATTCTTGCTGCAATGAGTTGGCTTTCTCGAGCTTTACTCCTTGGACACCATCCCAACACCTGTATTAACATAAAAACAATGCTAATTCACCTGATTCCCGGATTAATGCCTGTAATGCAAAAACACCAGAAAACACATTAAAACACCAACAACTTGAGTACAAATGCATCAATTCAAAGCTTAATAGAGCGTTATAAAGTGTCATAAATGCCACTCAACACCTATCAACGAGCAAAACACTTGGGGAACTTTGATATAGTTCGAGTTCTAGAATGTTGATAGGATTCTTCCAGGACATAGGAGGGGTAAAGATCCAGTACTTCGTGTACTGGGGAGCCTACTATTACCGTATGAGACAGTACCATGTGTACTCAAGGACCTACGAAGTGTGTGTATACCCAGAATGGGACACATGGCCCGTATGCGGCCAGGGTGATAACGGGGAGTAAGGAAGTCGTCCTTCTACATGTAGAGAACAATAATAATATTTTGTCGTACAACTGATCATCGTATAGTAGGGGCTCTGGTGAATGTCCTATTCTTCCAATTGGAATTGATATGCACTACCGTAACCCAAGCCTAGCCATAACAACTAGCAATTTGACACCTAGCCACAACAACTAGCAATGAAATCCAATTTTACTCCAATTTCTAAAAATCCATGTTATTTAATTATTAAGAGAATATCCTAAATTTCAAATATAAACAAGCGATTAAACCTCGACAAATAAACAAATCATGATCATGATCTAGCACTTACGCAACCTATAAGACTTAGTGAAATACAAGTGTCTCTAGCATGCAAATCAACTTAATACGACTCAACATCACTAAATACGACATCACTATACTAGCATCAATATCACAAGTCAATCGGAAAAACTATCTACGGGATCATATTATAATGCAAATGCCTGAACTATATGAACAAACTAATATAAAAACTACCAAAATTTAAAAAAAAAAACTACATGGCAAAAATGCAACTATATGAACTAAACTATCATGAATATGTAAACTATATGCGACTCACACAAAACATATTCCTTCAACTACTACCCCCAAACTTAAAATATTCATTGTCCTCAGTGAAGGTAATAGTAAGGAATCAGGCATACCTACTCTGAATCAGGATCCTCACCCTCAACGGGTAGAGTGGCAGGCGTGTATAGAGGTGGATACATGGAGTCCTCACCAAATACTGGCCACTGGATGTCAACTGCCGGTAGCTCTGAAAGCTGTCCCCAATGCCTGGGTGAGATACGTGCAAATCTGCTGTGGATGTCATGCATCTCATCCATCCTCCTAGCCAGACGCCTATAATGCGCCATGCTCATACGAGCTCCAACATCAGCTCCTTCCTCCTCCTCATGTGCCTGCTGCGATGGCCCCGCCTCATCTCCTAGCTGAGATATCTAGTTAGTCCTGCTCGTCTGGATGGCCCCTGCAGCTGGCCGCCCACCAGGTAGATGGTCAAAAGTATAAAAAAGCCCCTTCAAATTGGGCTTGCCTCCATCCCACTCTTGCATTGTAGCCAAAGTAGTGTTGCCAATAGGAGAACTCGGGATCTGCAACTGCTCGTGTGCTGGCCAATGAACACTAACTGCCACGCATAATTTCGTCAAAATGGACGCATACGGTATAGACCCCGTGGTACTCCCCCTCAAGAACTTCGGAATACCCTAACAAATCACCATCCCAAGATCCACATAATCGCCCTGAAGAATTCCCCACAATAGGTGTGCACGCTCCACAGTAATCTCATGCACATGAGAAGATGGCATGATATTAGCACAAATAAACGCATTTCATGCACGGGAAAACATGTTCATGCTAGAAGCCGGGAACGTAGAATACTCAGTAGTGCCCCTCTTGATCTTTCAGTATGTATCAGGCATGCATAGTGTAGCAATAATAAGATCTAGATTAAAGTCCTCTGGAGTCTTATCGTTCAAAGTGTCCTGTCCGGGCTTCCTCGCCACCTTGAAGCCATTATTCTCCTCCTTCGCATTCGCATAGAACTCGCGAACAACACTCATGGGCACAGCAACGGGTGCCTCACAAAAATGAACCCAACAAATCTCTAGAATCATCTCCCTAATGATAGGCTTCGAGAGAAGCCTCGTATACTCCGCTTCAGCCTTGGGAGTAGAAAACCTCGGCCTCACACCACCCGCACTAGAAAAATCAGTGGTGCTGCTGCTTACTTGTGTTCTTTGTTTTTTGGGTGCCATTGGGATTGAGTAGAAAGAATAAGAGTTGTGTGTTTGAGAGAGAATTTGTGTTTGAGAATTTGTGAAGTGGTGGAGAAGTTTGTGTATAAGTGTATGTATTTATAGGTGATGAAAAAAGAATTATATATGGACTAGAAGTGGGATTTGAATATGGTAATAGTGGGAATAATGGGTTTGATTTGGAGAGGGGAAATTGGGATGTGGGAGAGTAAAATTTCGGGTAGGAATTGATTTTCTATTAAAAATACCGATTTTCACTTCACAAAACTGCCTTTTATTTTTTTAGATCCGGGACCCTAGCGCGGTCGTGCAAATTCGGGTAGGAATTTATTTTTTATTAAATATTCCGATTTTCTCTTCACAAAACTGCCTTTTATTTTTTTAGATTCGGGACCCCAGCGCGGGTCGCGCGCAACTTCTTCCAAAACGGTGCGGTCCGCGCGCCTGGTTTCTTTAATTCCAGCGCGGTCGCGCGCTAGATCAGCGCGGGCGTGCCTGACTTCTGAAGTTGGCCCTGAATTTTTCTGTTTTTCTGATTTTTTTTGTGTTTTCTCTTTTTTTCTTGCTTCCTCTACCTATTAATGTACAACAAACTTGGGTTGCCTCCCAAGAAGCGCTTTCTTTACATCGTTAGCTTGATGTAGACTCTCGAGAATAAACAGACAATAAAATGGCACTAACCACCTCGCGGTTTGCCGTGTCACCAGTAGTAATTCTTTAACCTCTGACCATTTACCTTGAATGCTTGGCCCGGATCATTCTCAAAAATCTCCATCGCTCCATGTGGAAACACAGTTTTGACAACAAATAGCCCTGACCATCTTGACTTCAACTTTCCAGGAAAAAGATGGAGACGTGAGTTGAACAAAAGAACTTGTTGCCCTAGCATAAATGATTTGAGCACTAGACCCCGATCGTGCCACCTCTTGACTTTCTCATTATACATTTTGTTGTTCTCATAATCTTGAAGTCGAAATTCGTCGAGCTCATTTAATTGAAGCATCCTCTTCTTACCAGCTGCATCCAAATCCAGGTTTAATTTTTTCAAAGGCCAATAAGCTTTATGCTCCAACTCCACCGGTAAATGACACCCCTTACCATAAACCAACTGATATGGTGACATCCCTGGCGGAGTCTTGTACACTGTTCGATACGCCCAAACAGCTTCATCAAGCTTCAAAGACCCATCTTTCCTCGATGAACACACAACTTTCTCTAAAATGCGCTTGTTCTCTCTGTTAGATACCTCAGCTTGACCATTTGTCTGAGGATGATAAGCTGCAGCAATGCGATGATTCACATTATACCTTTGCATCATAGCAGTAAACTTGCAGGTTACAGAAATGCGACCCCTCATGACTGATTATGACTCTTGGAGTTCCAAATCTTGTGAATATCTGCTTGTGATGAAAATTAAGCACTACCTTCACGTCATTTATTGGTAACGCTTTAACTTTAACCCATTTTGACACATAGTCAACCGCCAACAAGACATACTGTTTGTTACAAGATGAAACAAATGGCCCCATGAAGTCGATTCCCCAAATGTCGAAGACTTCAACCTCGAGAAGCATATTAAGAGGCATCTCATCCTTTTTGGACATATTACCCACACGTTGACATCGATCACATTTCAAAATGAACTGATAAGCATTTTAAACAAAGTTGGCCAAAAGAAACCTGCTTGAAGAATACAAGATGCTGTCTTTTCTCCACCATAATGTCCTCCATAAGCCGTTGAGTGGCAATCTCGCAAGATCCCCCCTGTTTCAGCTATAAGGAATACATCTCCTGAAGATTTGATCAGCTTCTTGGCGAAAAAGAAAAGGCCCATCCCACATATACCACTTAACTTAATGTAGAAACTTCTTCCTTTGAGCGTGAGTCAACTTTGGAGGCATAACGTTACTCACAAGGTAGTTCACTATATCGGCGAACCAAGGTTCTTCTGTTTGCACTCCAAATAATTGTTCATCAGGGAAAGTTTCATTAATTAAAGACTTATCTTGTGAAGTAGCAATTGGATCCTCTAAACGCGAGAGATGATCAGGCGACTTGATTTTCAGTCCCTTTTTTGTCCTTGATCTCTAACTTAAACTCCTGAAGTAAAAGAACCCATCGAATCAACCTAGGCTTCGAGTCCTTCTTCGAGATGAGATATCGAATTACAGCGTGATCAGTGAAAACTGTCACCTTCGTTCCAAGTAGATAAGATCGAAATTTCTCAAAACTATAGACGATAGCCAAAAGTTCTTTCTCAGTAGTGGTGTAATTCAGTTGAGCCCCATTAAGAGTGTTACTAGCATAGTAGACTACATGAAATATGTTGTTTTTCCGTTGACCCAGAACTGCTCCAACTGCATAGTCGCTTGCATCGCACATCATTTCAAATGGTTCAGACCAATCAGGTGTAGTTATGACAAGTGCCGTAATCAGACTCTTTTTCAATGTCTCAAAAGCAGCAAGGCACTTGTCATCAAACTTGGAAAAAATGTCGTTCTCTAGCAAGTTGCACAACGACTTCGAAATCTTTGAGAAGTCCTTGATGAATCGCCTATAGAAACCCTTATGACCAAGAAAACAGCAAATTCCCTTAACAGATATTAGTGGAGCGAGACTTTCGATCACCCCCGCCTTGGCTTTGTCCACCTCTAGACCTTTACTAGAAACCTTGTGACCAAGAATGATGCCTTAGCATGCCATAATATGACATTTCTCCCAATTGAGAACCAAGTTAGTCTCAGCGCACCTTGTCAGCACTAACCCAAGATTGTGCAAGCATTCGTCATAAGAAGTTTCAAAGATGGAGAAATCGTACATGAATACTTCTACACTATTTCCAATCATATCAGAGAAGATAGCCATCATACATCTCTGAAAAGTGGTTGGCGCTCCACATAGCCCAAAAAAAACTCTTCGGAAAGCAAAAGTGCCAAACGGACATGTGAATGTAGTCTTCTCTTGATCTTCTGGAACGATACAAATTTGATTATAACCCGAATAGCCATCCAGAAGACAATAGTAATCATGCCCAGCCAATCTATCAAGCATCTGATCTATGAAAGAGAAAGAGACGTGATCCTTTCCTTGTAGCTTTGTCCAGCTTCCTGTAATCCATGCAAACTCTCCACCCCGTGACTATTCGTGTAGGAATAAGCTCATTATTCTCATTTACTACCAAAGCGATACCACCTTTCTTTGGCACACACTGAACTTGGGCTCACCCATGAACTGTTACAAATAGAATTGATGATCCCTGCATCTAGCCACTTAAGGATTTCCTTCTTCACCACCCCTTTCATGATCGGATTTAGCCTTCTCTATTGCTCAACAGTAGGCTTGCTTCCTTCCTCTAGCAGAATTTTGTACATACAATAAGAATGGTTGATTCCCTTGATATCTACTATAGTCCAACCAATTGCCGATTTGAACTCTCTAAGAATTCTCAAAAGCTTCTCCTCATCGGTACCTGAAAGGTCAGATGCAATAATAACAGGCAGAGTAGATGCATCACCTAAAAATGCATACCTCAAATGTTTTAGTAAAGGTGTAAGCTCAAGAGTAGGAGCTTCCTCAATAGATAGCTTGAAGTGCTTCGGAGAATTTTTCAGCTCTTCCAATCCAAGAGATTCAAATAGGATATCCATCTTTCACTTCCAGGGAGAAGCATTCAAATATTACAAGAGCTCATCACCTTTGTCATCTTCGCTATCGGAATTCCCCAACAAGGCTTTCTCTAAGGCATCAGACCTTAGGAATTGATCGAGTTCAGAATTAACCACATAATTGACCATCTCCACCTTAAAACACTCCTCATTTTCCGTAGGGAATTTCATGGCATTGAACATATTAAAAGTTACATCCTGATCCATCACTCGCATGGTAAGCTCACCTTTCTACACATCTATCAAGGTTCGGCCAGTAGCCAAGAAAGGTCTTCCCAAGATTATGGGAATTTTCTTATCCTCCTCGAAATCAAGAATTACAAAATCAGCAGGGAAAATGAGTTTATCCACCTTGACCAAGATATCCTCCACAATACCTCGTGGATATGTAGTAGAATGATCGGCCAACTGCAAAGTCATGTATATGGGCTTTCGATCAGGCAAGTCCAACTTTATGAAGATTGACAAGGGCATCAGATTGATGCTAGCTCCCAAGTCACATAGACACTTATTAAATGACACATTTCCAATGGTGCAAGGAATAGTGAAGCTTGCAGGATCTTTAAGCTTCAGAGGTAATTTCTGTTGCAGCACAACACTGCATTCCTCCGTGAGATCAACGGTCTCTAAGTCATCTAGTTTCACCTTCCTAGAGAGAATACCTTTCATGAACTTCACGTAACTAGGCATTTGTTCAAGAGCTTCAGTGAAAGGTATGTTGATGTGAAGTTTCTTGAACACCTCCAGAAACTTCGCAAACTGCTTATCCACTTTCTTCTTCTGCAGCCTCTTAGGAAAATGAGGTGGAGGATAGATCTGTTTCTCCCCTGTATTACCCTCAGGAGGAGTGTGCTCAACAGTAGTCTTCCTTGGTTCCACTTCAGCTTCCTTTTGCACTTCTTCTTCAGCCTCCACTTCAGCATCTGGAGTTTTAACTTTTTCAGGATTCGCAACCTTTCCAGACCTCAATGTGATTGCTTTAACATGCTCCTTAGCTTCCTTCTTTCCTGGTACTTCACTATCACTCGAAAGCGTGCCAGGTTGACGATTCAGTAATGTATTAGCAATTTGCCCAATCTGATTCTCCAAGGTCTTGACAGAAATAACTTGGCTCTTGCACATGAGCGCCAACTCCTCCAATTCATATTTTTCATTAGCTTGAGGTAACTGCTGAAGTTAAAGTTGTTGCTTCGGGGCATATTGTAGTTGATGAAAACCAGGAGATTTATACTGCCTTGCTATGTATAGCTGATAAGATTGTTGTACCACATTCTGTGCATTACTCCAGCTGAAATTAGGATGATTGCGGTTGTTAGGATGATAGGTGGCTGGCATAGGTTATTGCGATCACTGAAAGTTGCTCACGAACTGAGCTGATTCACTAGAATTAGCACACTGATCAGTTTTATGGGCACCGACACAAAGCTCACAGACACTAGTGATTTGATTAACTCCATAATTAGCCAAAGTAGTCCACCTTCATCGTCAAAGCCTTAAGTTAAGCATCTATAGCAGTTGCTACATCCAACTCCAGAATATCTGCTACTTTCCCCTGAGTTAGTCTCTGAGAAGGATTCTGGTATTCATTAGCAGCCATCAGTTCAATCAATTCATAAGCTTCATTATAGCTCTTAGCCCACAGGGCTCCTCCTGATGCTGCATCGAGTACGGGTCTAGAAGTGGCCCCCAATCCATTATAGAAATAGTTTATAATCATCCAATTAGGCATGCCATGGTGTGGGCACTTCCTTAGCATCTCCTTATATCGATCTCAAGCCTCACACAGAGATTCTTCAGTTTGTTGAGAAAACTGAGTAAGAGCATTCTTAATTAGTAGTAGTCTTCGCCATAGGGAATAATTTAGTGAGAAATTTTTGAGCAAGATCTTCCCAAGTAGTGATAGACCCTGGTAGTAGAGAATGCAACCAGCACTTAGCTTTATCCCTCAGAGAGAATGGGAAGAGTCACAGTTTTATAGCATCTTCAGTCACACCATTGAACTTGAAAGTGTCACAGATCTCGATAAAATCCCTGATGTGCATGTTGGGGTCTTCTGTAGGAGAAGCCCCAAATTGAACTGAGTTCTGTATCATCTGAATGGTGCTTGACTTGATCTCAAAAGTGTTAGCCGAAATGGCTGGCCTAATGATGCTTCACTGAATATCATTGATCTTAGGCTAGAATAGTCCATCAAATCCTTAGGAATTTCTGTTTAATCTCCCATCACTACTAAAACTGGTTCCTCGATTTTCTCTTCTTCTTCTACCTTCTCTTCATCCTCAAAAACTTCCTTTCGAACCACTACAACTTCTTCCTCGGCTTTATCCAGAGTTCTCTTATGAGACCGCGAACGCGTATGCATACACGCTTGCTAGAGTACCTGAAATAAGACAAGGAAACTGATAAGTAACAATGTCCGAGTCAATGAACTTTAAAGATCTCTGATGACACGCGCTAATATTCACGCAAGTATACGCGATCTCAAGTAATATAGAATTATTTCTAGTTCATTCCCACAGAGACTTGCTTTGGTTAACTATGTAATTTATGCACTTATGCACCGATGATATGGTTATTATCCGATGCTAAGATGATAACAAATTGTGATTTTGATTATAACTACGATTAAACTAACAATTATAACTAAGAGAGTAAAGAGAGTTGTATATTATATGAGACAAACATGGGATTCTAACTTCATTAAATACTTCATTTAATAGCCTTATTGTTCTTAACCTTAGCATACAATGGTGATGACACTAATCAGATAACACGAAACTGCTAAACTGCCAACTTTTATTGCACGAATAATATACTACCAGACATCCACAAAAGAGATAGAAGCTGAATAAACACCAATTATATTGAGACCCTATATCTATAGAATTTGACAACATAAAGGCTTAATGCACAAGTTATCTATCATGATTACATAGGGCAAGTAAGATGGTTAAAATTACCTACAAATCATGCCTAACAATAACACATGAACCTATGCTATCATGACAAGTTCTAAATCCTTAAATTCACTGTCGCTTCATTAAAGATTAACACGCTATCTTATAAGTTCGCGACGCTCATAAGATGAATGAGCTCAACCAATACTCGGTTATCATACAATCACCACACACTAAGGTAATGAAATAAATTAACTAGAGAAATCCATAAGTAAATCCAATAAAACCCCACGATAACGATTAGCCCATAATCGGACTCATCATTAACGTGGGTTCCGATGAAAGCATGGTATAATAAACGTAGTCTTCATACTGAATAAATAATAAAACCAAGTACGAAATAAGAGTAAGGTTCACGAATAAGAGAACTAGCATCCAAGTTATAACTTAGAACAAAGATTCACAAGTAAAAAGAAGATCTTATTCGTCTTTGTTGAATCATGCTAACACGGTCTTCTTACGACTCTCCTTGTGCTCTGGTGCGTTCCTCTCTTTGAAAACATCCTTTATTTAAATATATATAGGATCCCATGCAAGTAGAAGTCCTTCATTTAGAATTTAAGTAGAATAAGGATTCAATTCTCCCGACCCGGTGCGGCCGCGCGCTTCATCAGCGCAGGCGCGCTGTCCTCCTAAAAAATGGGCGCGGCCTCGCGCTAGACCAGCGCGGGCGCGCCGTACTTCTGGAAAAAACTTCTTCTTTCTTTAGTTCTTGCTGCAATTGAGTTGGCTTCCTGAGCTTTAATCTTTGTACACCATCCTTACACCATATTAGCATCAAAATAATGCTAATTCACCTGATTCTTAGAATAATTCCTGAAATGCAAAAACACTAGAAAACATATTAAAACACCAACAACTTGAGTACAAATGCATCAATTCAAAGCTTAATAAACCATTATAAAGTGTCATAAATGCCACTCAACACTCTGCACCTTGTCTAGATTGAGATCTAGTTATTGTTTTTGATGAAACACTAACTCCCACTAGCTCTTCTCCTTTCACTATCCTTCTATTCCCCCTTATAACCTCCATCAGGATTTTTATCATCAGTATTTTTCAATGTCAGCTTATCTGCATTTATATTTAACAATATTCTCCCCCTTTTTGGCATCATCACCAACTAGTAAAGAAAGAATCAACTCCATTTAATTCTGTACCTCGGTAAGTTAATCAGACATTTGAACTTATTTAGCTTCCAATCTAGGTTGATTGGATTCAATTGAAGTTTGTCTGGAAACTATGGTGCAATTTGTTTCTGAATTTCCTAATGAGTAGTCAGATTTGAAACAATCAATGATTCTTTGATCTGATTGATTTGAGAAGTTGTTGCTTCTATAGCTGTATGTAAGGATCTGACAACCAAAGTTGATGCTTTCAGACGAGTCAGCATATCAGGATTCTGAATTTTCTGTTCTGTTGTTTCCAGATGTGCAACAACATTTGTTCTGGAAATAGGATATGTATCATCTTTCCATTTAGCATTCCAGAGATTATCAAAATAATCTTGTTCCTTCTTAGAATCTAACTCTTTTATTTTCTGTTGACTTACATGCGAAGGCATATCTTCAGGGAAGAAACGATCATCCTCAGGATCTATAAGAGCATTTGAAACATTATCTTCTTCACCATCATTAGATTCTTCATTGGCAACTGGATCTTGAACTATCTGCTGAACTTCATCACCAGCTTCAGCATGTAGGACATAATCAGAAATTGGTGCAGTATGTGATCCGACAGCTTTAGAAGCTTCCATACCATTAGAACTTAACTCCACATCTTCAAGAATTGTAGATAAATGAACTGGAGCCTCGAAATTTACTTCTAGAACCTTAGTATCCTATAGAGTGTTGTGGTGACCCTGTAATGGATGAAACTTTATGAATGGACTGTTGTGCTACTTCATCTTCAACAACAACAGGGATTACTTCAGGTGGTGGAATAATAGAGTGGATGGACTATTTTTCTGTAAAGACAGGGATTGTTTCATGTGCTTTAATAGCAGAATGTATGGACTCCAAGAAAGTATCACTACTTAGACTTGTAGGGAGATTAACAACACTTGGTACATCAAAGTTTATTCGAAGTTCAACAGACTGTTGTTCAGCATATGTTTCTTTAGTACTATGTGCACCTGCAATCATATAACAAGTAAAGCTTAATCTCTCTATTCTTTTAAAGTAGTCTCGCTACACCTCACACCACACATCTCATGACTTTTAATAGTCAGAGCTTCCTCACAAGGATTACTAAATCCTATCTCTCATCTACCTCTCCTTTTGCCAAGAAGGATCCTGCCTCTCTTTAATTATGTTCTTCTTTAAATCTTTTCACACATCTCATAGAAAAAAGCACAGAAAGATTGTCCTATAGAAATAAGAGGTGGCTAAAGAAGGGTGATCTGTGGTCATACAACTAGAGGTAGTCCTTAAATAAGGTCTAGAAATAATCATACCAATAGGATTTATAATATAAAAATAAATGTTATAATACCAAATCAGTATTTAGAATAAATGATGATAAAGTAATAATATTATTTATACCTTGTGAATCTGAAGATGCAGCTTATGTGCAGACATTCAATGGTGGTATTGATAAAATATCAGTAGACAATGGAGACGGATGAATTCTGCCTTCAGCATCTATAATAAGAGTCACTACAGCAGGAGTAAGGCCTTCATTGCAACTTTGATGCAATTGTTCTTGTGTAGCTGGAGAATCAGGAGTTGCTGGATGACTTTGACAATCAGGTTCTTGTGTACTCTTCTCCATAATTGCAGTAATGACCTCTTGAGTGGGCTCTTCATCATGCCATTATTAAATGAACTTTGCAGTCAGAGGCTCTTGTCCTTCAATATCTGCTGCACTACTTTGAGGTGCAGGTTCTTGTGGGATTAGATCAGAAGATGTAGCTGCAGTACCCCTTTGAGATACAGGTTCTTCTGTGCTTGATCCAAGGAAGAAACCTTTCCCTTGCAGCCTCTTGATACTAGCTTCAACTTAATCATGAGAGATTTCTCTTGCTCTCTTGTGATATTGCTTTATTGGAGAATCAGATAGTTCTACAGGTGCCACGACAGTTGTCTGGGACTCAGAAGTTGGATTTGTTACACTATGTGTCTCCTCAGCAATTTCCAATTTCCTGTTTAATCTTGAGCAAGTGTTGATTGTAATAGGCTTTGACCAGTCTTCTTTTCCTTGGTCTGGGGCTTGTACCAGCATTAGCAGTTATGCCCTTTTCAATTGATGGAACAACTGGTCTTGGAGAAGAATTAGACAAAAGGTTTCGAAATCTGAAAGATAAGGTAACATTATCCTCATCTGAATCTGATTCTCATCCAGCAAGTACAAGTTTCCTCTTGACAAAGTATGAAGGTTTAGAAGAATGAGGCACTTGAGATGATTCATCTTTTGACTTAGCTACAGCAGGATTTGTAGTTCTCCTAGCCAATTCTTTCTTTCTTTTTATAACAAGTGTCTTTTGGGAGACACCTGAGATGGCTTTTGTTTGATATTGTTTTGGTGGTTTAGTTTGTGTTTGGATTTGTGTTTGGGTTGTTGTGTTGGGGTGAGCAACAGGGGGGTTTCCAATGGTAATTTTCTACAGATTAACACTCTGGCTGTTAAGCAAACCATAAGTCTCAAGAATCCTTGCTAAAAGCAAGTTTCTAGAAACCAACGGTAAACTCAAAGGAGCTAAATTCAACCGCTTTTCATCTTATGAAATTAAGTCAGAAAAATCCCTTTTTATCAATTTAAACACTGACACTATTTGATTAGAGGGGACATGGGTATCAGGAAAATAAACATATTGAAAATCAATTGATAGAATCTAGCATAATATACTACATTTCTATCAATATTTATCCTATTACCAATAAAGACAAGAAAACTCTACCATAATTATAATGGGAACCATGAATTAGAGAGTACCCTATCTGTTGTGTCATAATGGGCAATGCATCAAAATTAGAAGATTTGTTGTTGAAAGCCTTTGTGATGCAACCAAAGAAGAAACTCCATTCCTTCCTTAGCCCATTCCTTTATAATTGACCAAGGTTCTTTAAATCCTTGTCACTACCAATCTCAGTAAAGAATCTCCTCATTTCAGTATCTCCCATCAATCTTGTGTAGGAGGTATGAATAGGCAACTGTAATGTATCCCTTATAGTTTGAGGAGTTACAATCCTTGTCTTACTATCAAATTTAAATACAAGGCTTGGAGATCCATTAGCTCCTCCATCATCATAGACTCTAGTCCTCCAGATAGCAAGCACCTGGTCACCAGAGATTGTGGGTGGAGCTGTGAGAGCAAACCCAATCTCACTCGATCTAAGAAAGTCCTGAAAAATGTGAAAATCAACTTTCACATTGTTGTTAGTCAGGATAGAAGAATAGTTTTTAGTAACAAACTTTGCACCACCATAATCAAATGATTTAGAAGCAGCAGGTGAAGTCATGGTTAATTTTCAAGAAAAAAATTCCAAACAAGATTTAGGGTTTCAGAGTTTACGACTTTGAGAAAGGTAAAATAGCAGAGAGAAAATAATGGAGATAGGTAAAGTATTATCTGAAATCAAAAATTGATTTTATATAACACATCACTCCACTAATTTAATCATAATTCAGTTTAATGGGATACATGGCAATATACGATTGACTGTAAAAGTAATCATGTAAACGTGTGTTAATGCACATGCACATTTCCCGAGAATAAAGTTTTGCATTAAATGAACATGTTCCATATCCTCTCGTCAACGTATAAACATCTGTAGCCATGAAAAATTACCCACTTGTGGCTAACTTCAAACATGTAATTATAATACTGATTAAAACAATATTTGAATATCAAAAAGATAGTCAATCAAAGTTTGATCATTATCAGTATTTAATCACGACTATCCAGATTTATCAGTCAACACTAGTTTGACCAATATCAAAATTTAACAACTACTCTCAGGATCAATTAGTCAACGCAAGTTTAACTAATATCAGAGCATTTATGCATAATCAGTAGTTCTAACATGCAGCTATCAGCTAGAATTCACAGAAGTTAATTGAATGTTATCATGGCATCAACATTTAGCACAACAATCAGTATTTAACAAGTACTGACACATAATAAGACAACATGCTTCAATTATCTGCAATTCTGTCTTAATTATCAAAGTTTGAGAAATGTCTTGATATTATTCCCAATTCATTCACCAATCTTGTGAAAGTAGCTTCACAGAGAGGCTTGGTGAATATATCTACTACTTGCTGATCTGTTAGAACAAAGAGCAATTCCACTATACATGCTTCTACATGTTCTCTTATGAAATGGTACCTGATGCTGATGTGTTTAGTCATTGAATGCGCTGCACTAGATTTCCTGTCATTGCAATAGCACTTTGAATATCACAATATATAGGAATAACAGAATAATCTAACCTATAATCCAGTAACTGATTCTTCATCCATAAAATCTGAGCACAACAGTTTCCTGCAGTAATATATTTTGCTTCTACAGTTGATGTAGAAATTGACTTTTATTTCTTCCTATACCAAGAAACTAGTATGCCACCAAGAAATTGGCAGCTTCTAGAAATGTTTTTCCTGTCAATTTTGCATCCTGCAAAATCAACATCTGAATATCCAATTAGCTTAAAATATGAATATCTAGGATACCATAATCCCAGATTTATGGTGCCTTTGAGATACTTAAAAATTCTTTTCACAGGCTAATAGATGAGGTTCTCTTGGATCATCTTGGAACCTTGCATAGAGACATGTAGCATACATGATATCATATCTACTAGCATTCAAATATAGGAGTGAGCCAATCATACCTCTGTAGTTAGTTATATCTACTGAAGAACCAGTATTAAAATCTAACTTGGTTATAGTGGCCATGGGAGTTAATGTAGTTGAGCAGTCTTTCATTCCAAATCTTTTGAGCAAATTCCTGGTATATTTTGATTGATTTATGAAGATCCCTTCATCAGTCTGTTTAAATTGTAACCCCAGAAAGTAACTCAATTATCCCATTATACTCATTTGATACCTGGATTGCATTAGCTTTGCAAATCTCTCACAGAGTTTATCATTACTAGATCCAAAAATGATATCATCAACATATATATGTACTACTTACAAGTCCTTACCATGGTATTTATAAAAGAGGGTTTTGTCAATTGTACCTCTTGTGAAACCACTTTTTAGCATAAATAGAGCAAGTATTTCATACCAGGCCCATGGAGCTTGCTTCAGTCCATAGAGTGCTTTATCTAGTAAGTAGACATGATCTGGATACTTTGGATCAATGAACCTCTGAGGTTGTTCAACATAAACTTCCTCTTCGAGTTCTCCATTTAGAAATGCACTATTTACATCCATTTGGAACACCTTAAACTTCTTGTGATCATCATAGGCTAGAAAGATTCTAATTACCTCAAGCCTTGCAAATGGAGCAAACGTCTCATCATAATCAATGCCTTCTTGTTGTGAATAGCCCATTTGCAACCAGTCTTGCTTTATTCCTTGTAATAATGCCCTCACTGTCAGTTTTGTTTCTGAACACCTATTGTGTGCCAACTATAGATATGTTCTTTGGTCTTGGCACATGAGTCCATACTTTGTTCCTTTCAAATTCATTAAGCTCATCTTGCATTGCTGTAACCCAGTCAACATCTTGAAGAGCTTCTTCCACCTTCTTGAGTTCAGTTTGAGATAGAAAAGAATGGTAGAGACATTCATTTTGAGTGGCTTTTCTAGTTCTTACACCACTTTCAGGGTTTCCAATGATTAAGTAAGGTGTTTTTGACTTAGACCATTTTCTTGCAGATGGAAATTGACTCCTTGAAGAAGACCATCCCCTTGATCCATGAACTCTCTGTTATTTCTTTCACTAGTACCACTATTATTTCCTGATGCTCCCCCTGAATCAGTGTTCCAATTGTTATCAACATTTGACTCATTAGAGTTTGAGGAATTTGAGTTTGATGATCTATGTATTGATGTCTCTTGAGTTGAATCACTTGTAGAAGTATCTGGATTTGAATCATGTCCCCCCCCCCTCAACATTTACTTCAGTGTTAGAAGAATTTCCACTGTCACATGGATCATCAGAGCTTTGAGTGATATTAGAATGTACTGTATCAGGATCAAGATTTAAAAGTTCAGCATAAGGTACTTCATTTTCAAAATCTCAATTTGTCATGGTCATCTGCATCTTCTAGACATGTTATGTTCTTGTCATCAAAAGATACATGTATAGATTCCATGATTGTTCTTATTCTCAGATTATAAACTCTGAAGGCTTTTGTAGATAATGGATATCCCACAAAAGTTCCTTCATCAGCTTTTAAATCAAACTTGGTCAGCCGCTCCGGATGAGTTTTAAGAATAAAACACTTACAACCAAAAATGTCAAAGTACTTCAAATTTGGCTTCTTTCCCTTCACCATCTCAAATGGTGTTTTTCCATGCCTGTTGATCAATGTTGCATTTTTTGTAAAGTAAACAGTTTGCACAGCCTCAGCCCAGAAGTAGGTAGGTAATCTTGCTTCTTCTAGCATGGTTCTTTCAGCTTCTATGAGAGTTCTGTTCTTCCTTTCAACAACTCTATTTTGTTGTGGAGTTCCAGGAGCAGAAAACTCTTGTTTTATCCCCTTGAGTTGCAGAACTCTTCCATAGAGCTATTCTTGAATTCAGTTCCATTATCACTTCTGATGATTTTCACTTTGTATGTTGATCCTTTTTCCAGCTCTCTCACAGGATCAAGAAGAATGGATGGAGATTCATCCTTGGTGTGCAAAAAATACACCCATGTTTATCTTGTATATTCATCAATAATTACGAGTGCATACCTCTTCTTGGAAATTGACATAACATTTACTGGACCAAAGAGATCAATATGAAGTAGATAATATGGTTCAAGAATGGAGGATTCAGTTTTACTCTTGAAAGATGTTTTAATTTTCTTGGCTTTCTGGCCCGAGTCACATAAGCCATCAGGAGTAAACACTGCATTCGGCAATTCTCTTACAAGATCTTTCCTCACAAGTTCATTGATATTGTTGAAGTTGAGATGAGAAAGTCTTTTATGCCAGTTCCAGCTGTCTTCCACAGATGCTCTACTTAGTAGACAAACTTCTGATTCATCAGTATTTGTGGAGACCCTGGCTTCATATAAACTACCATGTCTTACACCACTCATTGCAATCTTGCCATCAGACTTACTGACAATTTCACAATGCTCCTCATAGAAATTGACATGGTAACCTCTATCACAGATTTGACTCATACTGATCAGATTATGCTTGAGTCCTTCAACTAGAGCTACATTTTCAATTATGACATTTCCAACTTTGATTTTGCCATATCCCAAGATTTTTCCAAAGTTTCCATCTCCATAAGAAACACTTGGGCCATCTTTCTCCTCGAATTCTGATAGTAGGGATTTATAACTAGTCATGTGTCCTGAGCATCCACTGTCTAAGACTAGAGTATTCATCCTGTTACCCTGTAATCAGTAATTGAAATCATTTAGTGTTTTTAAGGATCCATACTTGCTTGGATCCTTTGTACTTTTTAAGTTTGTTAACATATGTAACAGAAGACTTTTTATCTGAGTTTATGTTAACATCCTTACTATCAGTATTTATACATGAAGAAACAGATTTTCCTTTAATTAAAGAGTGTTTCAGTTTATTATAATCATAATTCAAACCGTGATACTCTTTACATGTATAAATAGAGTGTCAAACACTACCACAATGAAAACAAGGACTCTGTGGTTAATATCTAACTGTTCTATTCCCGAACTCTGATTTGGAGGGAACGGTATTTATCTCTTTATTCTTCTTGCAAGAATTAGTAAGATGATTCGTGCTACCATAATTCAAATAGGCCTTTTCTAGGTATATTGGGAGCAGTTACATAATTACCATTCTTATTAACACCAACCTTGCCATTCCTATTTTTCCTAGGCCTTTTCTTCTTTTCTTTCATGTATAAATCTTTCAGCTTTTGTTTAAGTTGTTTCTGAGTCATTGAACCATTATTTACAGATTTTGTGTGAACTTGTTCACTCTTATCAGTAATTAAGTTTGATCTAGGTGTTGAGGTTGAATCTTCCTCATAGATTGACTGATAGTATTAGCACTTGAATTAAGCTTAATGGTCTTTTTTTAACATTATTCAGTTTGACCTTGCTATCAGTATTTACTGGTTCGGTTTTCTCAGTTTCTTTTTCAATTTTCTTATCAGAATTAGATCTAGAAGCATATCATAATCCTGATCCCCAATAGCCATTCTCTAAAATTTCCTGAGTTGCTTTTCCTGAGTTAGTCTAAAGTTTAATAACATCTCTTTCTTTACCTAACTCCTTTTCTAGATAAGCATGTCTTTCTAACAAATTTTCTTTAACATAAACAACATCATCTCTTTCTTTTTGAATTTCTAACAAGGAAAGCAACTCAATTTCAAGGTGATCATTCCTTTTATTTAACTTAGAGTTTTCACTCTTGATTCTATTATTCTTTAAGGTTTGATCTGTATAACTAACATGCAGAGTCTTAAGAAATAATCTTAATTCATAGATATCATCAGTATCAAAAGCAAGAACAGTATGAGGTACCTTTAATTAAGCATTATCAGGCTCAACATTATCATTTTCCATGAGAGCATACTTGACCTCAGCATCTGATTCTGATGAATTATCCCAGTTTTTCTTCTTTGAGATCAAGGCTTGTTTCTTCTCAGCTCTGGGTTTTCTGCAGTCAGCTGCAAAGTGACCAATTTTATCACAGTTGTAACATCTCTCCTTTGACTTGTCAAGTTTTCCAGATCTTGATTCCTTTCAATCAGTATTTCTTTTGTTGTTCCTCTTATCAGAGTTTGAGGAACTAGATCATTTTCTGGAAAATCTTCTCCCTTTCTTGAAGTTCTTGTAGACCATCTTCTTGAAGCCTTTAACCAATAGTACAGTCATTTGATCCATGTCTTCATTGTTGTCATGATCAATATTAGTATCTGATTCAATATCGGTATTTGAGTCATCATCAGAGTTTGATGATTCAGTATCTGACTTTGCAATCTTAGCTTTTCCTTTGGAGTGGCTTTTCTCCTAGCTTTCTCATTTGGCTTCTCTTCAACTTTTAGTTCTACTGGTCTGGATTAAGATCCCTTCCTCTTGCTTCTTTGCTCCATCTCTAGTTCACGAGTTTTCAGTATTCCATAGATCTCATCTAGAGGTGTGTCGTTAGGTTCATAGTTATCCCTTATTGATGTAACCTTAAAGTTCCACTTTTCATGGAGAGCAAGTAAGAACTGCAAGTTTGAGTCCTCCGTATCATATTCCTTGTTGACAAGAGATAAGTTATTCAGAAGCTTCTAAAATCTGTCATAGATCTCAGTTAAGGACTCATTGTATTCTTGAGTAAGTACTCTCCTCCTGTTTTTCTTGATAGCAGTTGTACCTTGACACTTTACCTCTAAAGCATCCTATATTTCCTTTGTTGTCTTACAACCAATAAACCTATTGGACATAACACTATCAAGACTGTTGTGCAAGATGTGTCTGACCTTAGCATCCTTCATAATAGATGAAAGATCTTCAGGAGTGTAGTCCTTCCTGTCTTTGTTAACCATCTTTTCTGGTTCCCCTGCAACAGAAACAGCTACCTTCATTTGTTTATGAGGACCATCATAAATCCTGCTTATATATTCAAGATCTGTGGCTTCCAAACACATGGCCATCCTGACTTTCCATATTGGATATTCATGTATCTTCAGGATTGGCACCTTGATTGCTTCATATGTACTCATGTTGCTGCTAATCTGTGATGTGGCTAGGGGTGGTGGTTTCGATTCTGTGGTTCTTCTTCTTTGTCTTACATTATAGTTTGATTTTCAGATCTTAAACTGTCACACCCCCAACTTAAACAGCAAAGTAAATATAAATATTACACCATTTAAAAATAAATAACCATAACCAAATCCAAGATCTTATAGTTTAGGGTTTGGAACAACCCAACACTACCATTTATTACAACTGATTTTAAATATCGAGTCCTCACACAAAACTACTATCTTTTATTCTACCTGAGCTCGAACATAAGCATCAGCATCACAGGTCTTACGGGTGGTCTGCTTGAATCTAACCAAAGCTGCTAGCTGTAACATCAGGGTAAAGCAAGGAGTGAGCCAAATGCTCAACAAGTGCTAATCAATACGATACACAACATAAGTCGAGATATATTAAAGAATGTCAATGAGAGGACATAATCAATGATATCGCGAGATAAAACTTTTGGGTGGTGGCATCATTTTTTTTGCATCAAAACAATTTCAAAATTATACTTTTAATCAAAATCATTTTATGACGCTACGGATTACAGCCGATGATCAGCCGCGAAGTAATTCCGAACCTCGCTGGGTTCTACAACATTAATGGGAATCTCTAGGAAACTTTTAAGCCTAATATAAGTGTGGAAAGGACTCGCGTCTCACTCCAGATCCACTATTCAAGAAAACGTTTATCCCCCTTTGGGACTGAAAACCCACGTTTTATTTATTTCAAAAACTGATGTCGAATTATAACAAAATCTCTTTTAACAGAAACATTTTATCAAGGAATTATAGATCTACTCGAAACACGGGAAATATGGTACTAAATTTCAGGGCCATGATCAACAAAACTATACTCTATTAGGGTAACTGAATGGTTTTCATATATCAAAGTTTGGACAAGGGAATTTAGCGAGGCTATTGGATATTATGAAGGGTAATGCCAAAACTGGGCTTAAAGCAATGGTTTCTCATCAAGGTTCAAGTGCTGGATCATCAAGAAGGTAAGCTTCATGAATACTAAGGGTGTTAAGGTATGAAAAAATGATCTTTAGCTCAGGATTTATCAGAATTGTCAAGCTTTAGGATAAGAAAGAGGGTTAATCAATGAGGAATCACTTTGATAAATATCTGGCTTTCAGGGTTCAAGGTAAGGTTCTATAGGGGTTCAAGTATCAGGATGAGATATCAATACTTAGAAATCATTAGCATGTTAATCAAGAGAATCAACCAAGAGTTGTAACTACCTTTTCTTTGATCATGGCATTCAAATTACTTTAATTTACTATCATGATAAGACTTTTGAACTACTAGCAATATGTACTCGAGGGTTCATGGCATTTCAAAGATAAACATAAGATACGCTTGACTTAAATATATATCAAAATGACTCAGGATAGTTGCATCGATATAAATGAACTATTTACAGTGAATACGAAAGATAGGTTGAATCATTTGCCTTGAGAAAGGCTGGTCTGGTCTGACTGGTAGGAGCAACTGAAAGCTTCACTCGACATTTATGGCAAGTTTACCCTCATCTCGAGATCCTACATAAATAATAATAATCCTCATTATAATATATTCTCACCCACTTAACATGTTTACAACCCGAATTTAAATACGGATGGCACTTAGGCCTATATGCACTTAATTTATATTCACCTTTAAATTATAATTACACACACATAGCCACATAATCACATATCATATATTAATACCAAATAACACCATATACACCATAATGCAACACTTGGCTTGGATGATCTCGACTCACAACTAAAGTCACTTAGTCGCTAAACTAGACAAAGTCTTCTAATTTTTTTTGGCTTCCTAACTCGACATGCCTTTACTAGACTATCCAAGACCTATTGACCCTCACTTGGGCCTTTTGCTCTACTAACCTTATACTATCTTACAACTATGGTGGTCAACCTAAATCTCACTCCTAAGTGTTCTAAAACTATGTGATAAGTGTAAGTGCTCACTGGTGCAAATTTCAGAATGATATCTATGGTTTCTTGAGTGCATTAGACACTCTTAAACTACAAGCTTTCCATCAAAACTTTTACACCAGACTCTCCTGACCTAAGGGCATCTCCCAAACTTAATTTGGCTCAAGGGCCTGGCTTGGGCCTTCTTGGGCCAAAGCTCAAAGTCCATGGTTCCCCTGTTTTTTTCTAGGCAGAAAACGCCCTGACTTGAATTAACTTGTGACACATGGTTCTAACTCATATCCTATAAACTATGGTTGTAAAAACTTCTCTGATACTCCCTCTAACTAAGGCCCAACAGGGCCTAATGAGGGCCTATCCATGACATGGTCAAATCTCCCTATTTCTAAGTTGCAACAAAACTGTCCCCTGCTGGACAGATTTTGTTATTCTACTTGTGCACCTAACTAAATGACATGCAAACCTCCGACCAACACCTAAAACCTTTTATATACTCCCAATACTAACTTCTGGTGGCTTGGACCTCAAAGTGCACATCAATGACATGGTCAAAACTCACTCTAAACCTCAGGGTACTAAACTGATTTTCTGCAGAAACTATGACTCTCCTTTCTCTAAGGTTTTTACTTGACAAACTCAACCACCAACAACCCAATACCCAAACCAAGACTTAGACATGGTGATCTACTGAACTAAATCCCTTATACTCAAAATAATCTCGGTGGAGATCATCCTTACCTAAGCTGCAATCATGGCAAAATAAAAGAAACCACATTTCACTAGTCACAAATCATCAAGGTTTTGAAACAACAAGTAATGCATTTTTATAAAAGATATACACGAATTATTATCATACATCAAGAAGCATTAATCAATATTAACTCCTTATTCCTACTGAAATTAAAGCTTACTAATAAAATCCTTCCTAATGATCAAAATCTTCCAACATTTCAAGAGAAATCCACATGCATGCATAACTTCGAGTTTTGCAAACCAAAACAACATATTTTTTAAATATATTCTATCATAAAATTGACATGCAAGCCTAGCATAAGCTATACCTAGATGATCACTTAGCATGCAAAGAGTTTTATCAAATTTTCACTACAAGTTTCATGCCATTATCACATAAACATACAAAAATTGAACAAAGCAACAAGAATGATTTCTAGGACCATTCATTCGGCTCCCTTAAGGTCATGGCCGAATGAAATGGAAGGGAATGGCCATTTAACATCAAGAGTTTCTTTCTCAAGACTTGGTACTTCACCATTCCTTGTAGTCCTCTAAAAAACAACCTTAAATCCACAAAAATCAAGGGTGTACTTTGAGTTTCAACTAAAACCTTAACATGCAACTTTAAAACTTAAACTTTTTACTCAAAACTCTTTGGAATATATGTGATCATGGTGTGGGAAGTAACATTTACTTGTATAGAAGGTGGAAACTTGGTGGAGGAATGAAGAAAATGGGGAGGGGGTTGGTTTCGGCTGAAAAACCGAGAGAAGGAGGGGGAGGGCCGAGAGTGAGGGAGTGAGGAAGGTGGGAGGAGAAAGTGTGATGGTGAGTGGAGTGGATGATCATATCAATTGCTTGCTTTATGGTTTTTGATTTGGCAAATGTGAGTAGGAATGAGAATTGACAAGACTATCCCTCCACTTATACTTGGTTCATTTTGCATGCAAGGGTAAAGAAGGAATTTGGCTAGAAAAATAAGAGTTAGTGGGGTTGGAATTGTCTCTTTAGCCCTTTGAATTGAATAGAGAAGGATTTGCAAGCAAGGACAACCATGTAATTTGCTAATTATGACAACTAACATTTATAAAGATTTATTTTTATAAAAAAATATACAAGTTCAAAAATTATAAAATTTATACCATAAAATAACTTGGATTTTTAGAAATTTTATAAAACCACTTTTGAAATTTGTGAACAAAATAACTTTTAAGAAGATATTTATTCAAGGTTTAAAATATTCCTTATAAATCAAAAATAAAAGAAATAAATAAACTTTTGCTTTGAAAAATCATATACCACATAATGAAAATTTAAGATGCAGAAATTCTCATTCACACAAACATACAATAGTTGAATATATTGGCATTCAGGCTTTAAAATTACACCAAATTTACAATTAATATTACACGAAAATGCCGGTTGTAACATCCTCTCCCCCTTAAGGGATTCTGTCCCCGGAATCTAAGAGAACAGATGAGAATATCGGGAACGCATATCAGACTCTAACTCCCAAGTCGATTCTTCGACCTTAGGGTTCCTCCAAAGTACTTTTACTAACTTTAGTGACTTATTTCTAAGACTCTTCTCTTGCCAGTCGAGTATTTTGACCGGTTGCTCCACAAATGACAGGTCTGCCTGAATTTCTACTGGTTTATATTCTATCACATGGCTAGCGTCAGGATTATACTTCTTAAGCAACGACACATGGAACACATTATGCACATGCTGATACTGAGGTGGTAAGGCCAACTCGTAGGCCACCTACCCCACTTGACTCAAAATTTCAAAAGGACCTATATATATAGGTGCTAACTTCCCTTTCTTGCCAAATCTAGACAACCCTTTTCTAGGTGACACCTTCAACAAAACAGCTTCGCCAATTTGGAATCGAACATCCTTACGCGCTGGATCCGCATACTTCCTCTGTCTATCTTAAGCAGCAAGCAACCTTTTCTGAATTAACTTGACTGTGTCATGCAACTGCTATACCAATTCTAGCCGAGAATCCTTCCTTCTCCTATTTCATCCCAACTTGTTGGTGATCTACATTTTCGCCCGTACAAAGCTTCGTATGGTGGTATGCCAATACTGGAATGATAGCTATTGTTGTAAGAGAATTCAATCAACGGCAAGTGGTCGTCCCAACTTCCTGCAAAATCGATTGCACAACTGCGCAACATGTCTTCGATTGTTTGAATTGTCCTTTCGCTCTGACCATCAGTCTGCGGGTGGTACGCTGTGCTCATATTCAACTTCGTGCCAAGATATTCTTGAAATTGCTTCCAGAATCTCGAGTTAAATCGGGGATCTCTGTCTGAAACTATTCATACGGGTACTCCATGCCTTAGTACGATTTCGCGCACATACAGATGAACCAATTTGTCTAATGACGACTTCTCGTTAATTGGAAGGAAATGCGCTGACTTCAGTAAGACGATCAACTATTACCCATATAGCGTCATGACCGGATTTCGTTCGCGGTAGTCCTACTATAAAGTCCATAGCGATATTTTCCCATTTCCATTCTGGAATCTTTAGGGGCTGAATTAATCCGCTTGGATCGTTGATGTTCTGCCTTCACTTTCTAACAAGTATAACACTTCGCAACCCATTCCGCTACGTCTCGCTTCATATTTGGCCACCAAAAGTTTTTCTTTAAATCCCGATACATCTTGGTGCTTCCCGGGTGGATTGAAAATTTCGAATTGTGGGCTTCGTGTAGGATCTCATTCTTTAATTCAGGTACATGAGGAATCCAAATTCTGGAAGAAAACCTTAGTATCCCTTGCTCATCCCTTTGAGTATTAATCTCCTCTCCAGATAACTGATTCTTCTCTTTCTCCTATTACTTCTTTTTGACACTTCTTTATCTTTTCCACTAGTGTTGGCTGAAAGGTCATTGCACGACAAACTTCCTCAACTTTTCTGCAATCACAAAGTTCCAGTTCAAATCTCTTGATTTCTTCAGATAATTCATTTGATGTTGTCATCATATTCAATCTCTCCTTTCTACTTAGAGCATCGGCCACAACATTCGCCTTTCCAGGATGGTAATTTATCGAGCAGTCATAGTCCTTGATCAATTCCAGCCATCTCCTCTGCCTCATATTGAGCTCCTTCTGAGTGAAAATATACTTTAAATCTTATGATCTAGTGTAGATTTCACACTTTTCTCCGTAGAGGTAATGTCTTCAAATCTTAAGTGCGAACACTATGGCGGCTAGTTCCAAGTCATGCGTCGGGTACTTCAACTCATGCGGTTTCAACTGTCTTGACGCATACGCAATCACCTTACTATGTTGCATTAACACACAGCCCAATCCCTTATGTGAAGCGTCGCTGAATATCACAAAGTTTCCTTGGTCAGCTGGAAGTACTAACACCGGAGCTGTTACCAATCTTTGCTTCAACTCTCGGGAATTGAATAAGCTCACCATCAAGAACAAGTATCCTTTACCGAGAACCGACGATTTGTTCGATCAGCTAAAAGGAGCCGCATGGTTTTCGAAAATAGATTTGCGGTCAGGCTATCATCAATTGAAGATTAAAGCTGAAGATATTCCCAAGACTTGCGTTCGCACGAGATATGGGCATTACAAGTTTCTGGTAATGGCATTCGGTTTGACTAACGCGCCAGCAGCATTCATGGATCTGATGAATAGAATATTCAAGAAATACTTGGGCAAATTTGTGATCGTATTTACTGATGACATCTTGATTTACTCAAGGATAGAAGAAGAGCATGTTGAGCACTTGAAGATAGCTTTGGAAATTCTGAGGAAAAAGCAACTGTACGCGAAATTCTCAAAATGTGAATTCTGGTTAAAGGAAGTACAATTTCTAGGACACATCATCAGTAGAGAAGGCATCCAAGTCGATCCAGCAAAAATTAAAGCTGTTTTAAGTTGGGAACGACCAAAGACACCGACAGAAGTTCGAAGTTTCTTGGGGTTGGCAGGATATTATGTCACACCCCCAACTTAAATAGCAAAATAAATATAGCTATTACATCATTTTAATGAAGAATACACAACCAAAACCAAGATCTTACAGTTTAGGGTTGGAACAACCCAACACTACCAACTATTACATCCGATTACAAATACGAGTCCTCACACAACTATTATTACTTATTCTACCTGCGCTCGAACGTAAGCATCAACATCACAGGTCTTACGGGTAGTCTGCTTGAATCAAACCATAGCTGCTAGCTGTAATATCAGGGTAAAGCAAGAAGTGAGCCAAATGCTCAACAAGTGCTAACAGTACGACACAAAACATAAATTGAGATATACTTTTAAGAATGACAATGGAAAGTCATAAACAAAGGTAACGAGAGATGAAAACTATGTGAGATGGCATCATTTTGCTTGCATCAAAACAATTTTAAAATCATGTCTTAATCAAAATCATTTTATGACGCTACGGATTACAGCCGGTGATCAGCCGCGAAGTAATCCCGAACCTCGCTGGGTTCTAAAACATTAATGGGAATCCCTAGGCAACTTTTAAGCCTAATATAAGTGTGGAAAGGACTCGCGTCTCAGTCCAGATCCACCATTCAAAAAACATCTATCCCCCTTTGGGACTGAGAAATCCACATTTTAATCATTTTAAAAAAATTGATGCCGATTTATGACAAAATCTCTTTTGACTGTAAACATTTTTATCAAGGAATTATAGATCAACTCGAAACACAGGAAACAAGGTACTGAATATCAGAGCCATGATTCACAAAACTATTCTCTATTCAAGTAATTGAATGGTTTTCATATATCAATGATTGGACAAGAGGATTTAGTAAAGCTAATGGATAATATGAAGGGTAATGCCAATTTGGGCTCAAAGTAATGGTTTCTCATCAAGGTTCAAGTGCCGGATCATCAAGAAGGTAAGCTTCATGAATACTAAGGGTGTTAAGGTATGAAGAATGATCTTTAATTCAGGACATATCAGAATTGTCAAGCTTTAGGATAAGAAAGAGGGTATCAATCAATGAGGGTTCATGTTGATAAGTTTTTGACTTGCAGGGTTCAAAGTAAGGTTCTATAGGGATTCAAGTATCAGGATGAGATATCAATACATAGGAAACATCAACATGTTAATCAAGAGGATCAATCAAGTAATATATCAACTCTTCATTTTATCATGGCATTAAACTATCATGAAAGACTTTTGAACTACTTGCAATACGTACTCGAGGGTTCATGGCATCTCTATGTAACTCAAAGATAAACAAAAGATACGCTTGATTTAAATATATCAAATTGACTCAGGATAATTGTATCAATATATATGAACTATTTGTAGTAAATACGAAGGTCAAGTTGAATCACTTGCCTTGAGATAGGCTGGTCTGGTCTGACTGGTAGGAGCAACTGGAGCTTCACTCGACTTTTATGGCAAGTTTTCCCTCGTCTCGAGATCCTACATAAATAATAATAATCCTCATTATAATATATTCTCACAAACTTAACCTATTTACAACTCGAAATTAAACACGGATGGCACTTAGGCCTATATGTACTTAATTTATATTCTCCTTTAAATTATAATTGCACACACATAGCCACATATTCACATATCATATATTAACACCAAATAACACCATATATACCATAATGCAACACTAGGCTTGGATGATCTCGACTCACAACTTAAGTCACTTGGCCGCTAACTAGACAAGGTCTTCTAATTTTGGCTTCCTAACTCGATGTGCCTTTCCTAAATTATCCAAAACCTATTGACCCTCACTTGTGTCTTTTGCTCTACTGACCTTATACTATCTTACAACTATGGTGGTCGACCTAATACTCACTTTTAAGTGTTCTAAAACTATGTGATAAGTGATAGTGCTCACTGGTGCAAATTTCAGAATGACAACTATGGTTTCTTGAGTACATTAGACACTCTTAAACTACAAGTTTTCCTTCAAAACTTTTACACAAGACTCTCCTGACCTAAGGGCATCTCACAAGCTTGATGTGGCTCAAGGGTCTGGCTTGGGCCTTCTTGGGCCTAAGCTAAAAGTCCAAGGTTCCCCTGTTTTTCTGGGCATAAAATGCCCTGACTTGAATTAACTTGTGACACATGGTTCTAGCTCATATCCTATGAACTATGGTTGGAAAAACATCTCTGACATACCCTCTAACTAAGGCTCAATTGGGCCTAATGAGGTCCTACCCATGACATGGTCAAATCTCCCTATTTCTAAGTTGCAACAAAACTGTTCCCTGCTGGACAGATTTGTGATTCTACTTGTGCACCTAACCAAATGACATGCAAACCTCCAACCAACTCCTAAAACCTATTATATACTCCCAATACTAACTTCTGGTAGCTTGGGCCTCAAAGTGCACACCAATGACATGGTCAAAACTCACTCTAAACCTCAGGGTGCTATACTGATTTTTCTGCAGAAACTATAACTCTCATTTTCCAAGGTTTTGACTTGACAAACTCAACTAACAACAACTCAATACTTAAACCAAGACTTATACATGGTGATCTACTGAAATAACTCCCTTATTCTCAAATAAACTTGGGTGAGATCATCCATGCCCAAAAACAACAACATGCAACCAAATATATAACATGCAACTCATGGAAAGCACATAACAAGATTTCGGCTAGGTATAAAGTTTTAAATGCTTGCAAAATCGACTTGCACCTAATACTCATCCTTAATAATCATGAAATATAACTTCTTTTAAGTATTAATAAGAAATTTATCATGAAAACAATCTATTTTAAGCACACATATTTTGAATATATAGATTTTTAAACATAACTACATGATTTCGAAAAGAGTAGCATGCAAAACATGGTTGATCATCATTTTAATGTCTTAAAACTAACATGCATGACTAAACATAAATATATAATGAAATTTCAGTAGCATGCAAAGGATTTTAAAGCATGATATCTCCATAAAACACTTAGTTAGCACATATACATAATATATCTCATAGAGAGCTCTTGAATTCACAAGAATCAAGAGTTTCTCTTTGGAGATCACATAAGAACTACACATGCATCCATGGAACTTCAACTTCCAAGTCACAAAACACTTGGAAAGTATATAAGATGAATGTAGGTAAAAGATTTACACTTGGGAAGATGAAGAATGAATTGAAAAATGGAAGGGGGGTGGGGAATTGGCCTTCGGCCGAGAGCAATGTGGGAGGGGGAGGAGAGAAAATTTGTGGGGTGTTGGAGTGTGGAATGAGAATGACTTCTCCCACTTTGATTTCTTTGTTTTATGCTATTTAGTTTACAAATGATGAGTGGAAGTGAGAACTTACAAAAATGTCCCTTGGTTAAAGTTAGGCCATTTTGCATGGCAAGGCTAAGGTAGTAATTTGGTAATAATCAAATGAGTTAGTGGGGTTGGAAAAGGTCTTGTTTGCCCTTTGAGAGAATAGAAGGGTGATTTGCATGCATGGTCTCTTATGTAATTTGATAAATATGACAACTAAAATTTATAATGATTATTTTTATAAAATAAAATACAAGTTCAAAAATTATAAAATTTATACCATAAAATAACTTGGATTTTTAGAGACTTTATAAAATCATTTTCAAAATTTGTGAACAAAATACCTTTTAAAAGAAAATTTTTCCAAAGCTTAGAATATTCCTTATAAATCAGAAATAAAGAAATTAAATAAACTCTTGCTTTGAAAAATCATATACTACACAAAGCAAATTTATAATGCAGAAACTTTCACTCACACTAGCGTACAATCATTGAATATATTTTCATTTGACTTTAATATTATACCAATCCACAAATAATATTACATAAAATGCCGGTCGTAACATCCTCTCCCCCTTAAGGGATTCTGTCCCCAGAATCTAAGAGAAAAGATGAGGATGCCGGGAACGCATATCAGACTCTAACTACCAAGTCGACTCTTCGACCTTAGGGTTCCTCCAAAGTACTTTTACTAACTTTACTGACTTATTTCTAAGACTCTTTACTTGCCAGTCGAGTATTTTAACCGGTTGCTCCACAAATGACAGGTCTGCCTGAATTTCTACAGGTTCATATTCTATCACATGGCTAGCGTCAGGATTGTACTTCTTAAGCAACGACACATGGAACACATTATGCACATGCCGATACTGAGGTGGTAAGGCCAACTCGTAGGCCACCTTTCCCACTTGACTCAAAATCTCAAAAGGACCTATGTATCTAGGTGCTAACTTCCCTTTCTTGCCAAATCTTATCAACCCTTTTCTAGGTGACACCTTTCAGCAACACAGCTTCGCCAATTTGGAATTGAACGTCCTTACGCGCTGGATCCGCATACTTCCTCTGTCTATCTTGAGCAGCAAGCAACCTTTTCTGAATTAACTTGACCGAGTCATGCAACTGTTGTACCAAATCCGAGCCGAGAATTCTTCCTTCTCCTATTTCATCCCAACTTGTTGGTGATCTACATTTTCGCCCGTACAAAGCTTCGTATGGTGGCATGCCGATACTGGAACGATAGCTGTTGTTGTAAGAGAATTCAATCAACGGCAAATGGTCGTCCCAACTTCCTGCAAAATCGATTGCACAACTGCGCAACATATCTTCAATTGTTTGAATTGTCCTTTCACTCTGGCCATCAGTCTGCGGGTGGTACACCGTGCTCATATTCAACTTTGTGCCAAGACATTCCTGAAATTACTTCCAGAATCTCGAGTTAAATCGGGGATCTCTGTCTGAAACTATTGATACGGGTACTCCATGCCTTAGTACGATTTCGCGCACATACAAATGAACCAACTTGTCCAATGACGACTTCTCATTTATTGGAAGGAAATGCGCCGACTTCGTAAGACGATCAACTATAACCCATATTGCGTCATGTCCGGATTTCGTTCGCGGTAGTCCTACTATAAAGTCCATAGCGATATTTTCCCATTTCCATTCTGGAATCTTCAGGGGCTGAATTAATCCGCTTGGTCGTTGATGTTCTGCCTTTACTTTCTGACAAGTATAGCACTTTGCAACCCATTCTGCCACGTCTCGCTTCATATTTGGCCACCAAAAGTTCTTCTTTAAGTCTCGATACATCTTGGCGCTTCCCGGATGGATTGAAACTTTCGAATTGTGGGCTTCATGGAGGATCTCATTCTTTAATTCAGGTACATGGGGAATCCATATTCTGGATGAAAACCTTAGTATCCCTTGCTCATCCCTTTGAGTATCAATCTCCTCTCCAGATAACTGTTTCTTCTCTTTCTCCATTACTTCCTCTTGACACTTCTTTATCTTTTCCACTAGTGTTGGCTGAAAGGTCATTGCACGACAAACTTCTTCGACTTTTCCATAAGCACAAAGTTCCAATTCCAATTTTTTGATTTCTTCAGTTAACTCTTTTGATGTTATCATCATATTCAATCTCTCCTTCCTACTCAGAGCATCGGCCACTACGTTCGCCTTTCCAGGATGGTAATTTATCGAGCAGTCATAGTCCTTGATCAGTTCCAGCCATCTCCTCTGCCTCATATTGAGCTCTTTCTGAGTAAAAATGTACTTTAAACTCTTGTGATCCGTGTAGATTTCACACTTCTCTCCATAGAGGTAATGTCTCCAGATCTTGAGTGCGAACACTATGGCGGCTAGTTCCAAGTCATGCGTCGGGTACTTTAACTCATGCGGCTTCAACTGTCTTGACGCATATGCGATCACTTTACTGTGTTGCATCAACACACAACCCAAACCCTTATGTGAAGCGTCGCTGAATATTACAAAATTCCCTTGATCATCTGGAAGTACCAACATCGGAGCTGTTACCAACTTCTGCTTTAACTCTTGAAAGCTATCTTCACATTCTGCACTACATTCAAACTTTTGATTCTTTCTGGTTAACTTGGTCAATGGCGTGGCAATCTTCGAGAAATCCTTGACGAATCTTCTATAGTATCCGGCCAATCCTAGAAAACTTCGCACTTCCGTAGGAGTCTTTGGCCTCTCCCAACTCATAACTGCCTCAATCTTTGCCGGATCCACTTTAACTCCCTCATTTCCAATAACATGCCCCAAAAATTGAACTTCCTTTAACCAAAACTCACATTTGGTGAACTTGGCATACAACTTCTCTTGTCGAAGTATCTCCAATGCTATCCAGAGGTGCTGCTTATGTTCTTCTTCCGACTTAGAATAAATAAGGATGTCATCAATAAATACCACGACAAATTTATCCAAATACTTCTTAAATACCCGATTCATCAGATCCATAAATGCGGCCGAAGCGTTGGTCAATCCAAACGGCATTACTAGGAATTCATAATGCCCATATATGGTCCTGAATGCGGTCTTAGGAATATCTTCTTCTTTGATCTTTAATTGATGGTATCCCGATCTCAAATCAATCTTCGAAAAGCATTTTGCTCCCTTCAACTGATCAAAAAGGTCATCTATCCTTGGTAGCGGGTAGCGGTTCTTGATCGTCACCTTATTCAACTCCCGGTAATCTATGCATAGACGCATACTCCCATCTTTCTTCTTTACAAACAGAACAGGTGCTCCCCATGGCGACGTACTTGGTCGTATCACTCCTTTATCCAATAATTCTTGTAGCTGGCTCGCCAGCTCTTTCATTTCTGCTGGTGCCATCCTATATGGGGCCTTTGAAACTGGTTCCGTGCCTGGAGCAAGGTTGATCTCAAACTCAATTTGTCGATCTGGTGGTAAGCCTGGTAGTTCGTCAGGAAACACATCGGGGAACTCACTAACTACAGGAATATCTTCCATGCTGAGGCTGCCTCTCTCTGAATCCACTACATATGCTAGGAACGACTCACAACCTTTTCTAAGCAACTTCTTAGCCTGAACGATTGTAAGAAATAGTTGCTCTTGCCTCTGCCCCTTAAATACTACCTTCTCTCCACTCTTCGTCTTTAAATACACTCTCTTGGTCTTACAATTAATCTGAACGCTATTCTCTCCTAACCAATCCATTCCTAAAATTATGTCAAACTCTCCCAACTTGAAGAGTATCAAGTCGGCTGAAAACTTATATCCCGAAATATCGATCTCACACTTTGGACAAAATTGATTCACAGGAATCTTCTCTTGGTTCGCAATTACCACATTTACTACCTCACTCATAACCATTTTATCACATTGGAGCTTATCAATAAAAGATTCTGATATGAAAGATCTTGTTGCTCCCGAATCAATCAATACTTTAGCTTTGACATTATTGAGTAAAAGTGTACCTGCTATCACCTCAGAATTCTGAACAGCATCTTTCATCTTTAGATCAAATATCCTTGCTGTTGCTTGCGGGGTTGGTGCGGGTGGTGGAGGTAATGCCAATACCTCAGCTGGCACACTTGCACTGGTACTTGCCACGTTCATCAGAGCTTTGACTGGTCCTGTTGCCTTACTACTCCCTAGCCATGTGTCCAGTCTTCCCACACTTGTAGCACGTAACTCCTGGCTTCGGCATCTTGCACTCATTTGCCAAATGTCCCTTTTGATTGCACCTATAACAGGTCATGCTCAGCTTATTGCATACTCCGGGGTGCCTTCTTCCACAGTGCTTGCATTCCGGTCTCTGGAACCTGTTTTCTCCAACTTGCCCTTGGCTTGCCTGGTTGTTTCCTTTTGATTCTTGTCTTTTGCCCAAATTTCCCTTCTTTTGAAAATTTCCGCCCTTCTGAAAAACCAATCCTCTTTACATTCCGATCTTGCGAACTTCCAGCTTCTGACTTTTCTCCATAAAATGAAACCTTCCTCTTCTTGTTATCCCTCTCTTTCCTTGACTGCATCCCATTATTCTCAACCAGAGCAGCTTTCTGTACTACTCCCGCATAAGTTTCAAGCTCAAACATAGCCACCCTATCTCTGATCCAAGGCTCCAATCCTTGCTGAAATTTCTTTGCTTTTTTCCTCCTCAGTGCTGGTATACTTTGTCAAACTTCTTCTCATACTCCAATACAGTCATGTTCCCTTGCTTCAACTCAAGAAATTTTAGCTCCATCTGATTCTGCATGTACTTAGGGTAATACTTGTCCAGAAATAACTTTTTAAATCTCTCCCAAGAAACCTGCTGAGTGACTTCCATAGCCTTTACTGATTCCCACCAATAGATAACTTCTCCCTTCAAGAAGTATGTAGCATACGGCGTCTTCTGATCGTCTCCTAACTGTACCAACTCAAAAGCCCTTTCCATCACCTTGATCCATGTGTTATCTATTACTGGATCAGTGGTGTCATGAAATACAGGTGGATTCATATTCTGAAAAGCCTTAAAAGTGACAATTTGTCTAGGTGGTACTGGTGGTTCAGGTGGTTGGTGTGGCTCACGTTATCTTGGTTTTCAATTCGTTGTTGAAGAGTTAGTTGTTGTTGAGCTATAGCATTGGTTTGCTGTTGCAAGGTTTCCAGTAGTCGAAGAATATTTGGGTCTGTGGTGAAGGTGGTTGTTGGGTTCTTCTTTTTGGGAGGCATGATCCTGAAATAAGAGTTGTGTCAAAACAGATATGAATGATAAGATGATTCGAGGGTATCGCATGGCATTCTCATTTTCATATGGGGTCAAGTTTCCAAATTAAGCAGATATGATGATAAAATATAAAATAACAGTTGAGAGCAAATGGAACAATAGCACATAATTATTGAAATTTTAAAGGTCACAGTACATAGGATTGGGACATAGTCTGATTCTAGGAATAACAGGCTTATTTAAAGGAAAAACGGAAACAACTGGGGATTCCATAGAGTCTGATAGTACAACAACATGAAAGGTAAATGGAAAGAACTAAGGCTCCACTCCATCTGAATGGGGCCTTGGTAGTCTTTTCCTCTCGAAGCGTCTTCGCAATGCTCTGGAGCTCATCCGCCACCATCTGAATGACATACTGGCTGGTACGGTCCCGGTGCGCTGGCATCTCCTCAAGCTTAGTGTTGACGTACTGAACCAAGGTCTCAAGTCTCGCAGTCATCTGCTCCTTGGGCTTACCTTCGTAGTTTCGGCTATCCGGATACACGTTCTTTAGTCGGTCTATCAGTCGGTCGTACTTGCCCTGAAGCATGTCGAACTCGCACCTCAACTCAGCATACACGGAGAAAGCAATAGTGTCGTCCGACCCAGAGGATGACGAGGAATGCGCCCTTTGCTGACAACCAATAAGAGGAGTATTAATAATAATTTACTTAACCTACTCTCTCGCATAATATCTATAACCTACACACAAATCCTATAACCTATTTGGGCTGTCCAGGGACTCTAAACCGTAGCTCTGATACCAAAACCTGTCACACCCCCAACTTAAATAGCAAAATAAATATAGCTATTACATCATTTTAATGAAGAATACACAACCAAAACCAAGATCTTACAGTTTAGGGTTTGGAACAGCCCAACACTACCAACTATTACATCTGATTACAAATACCGAGTCCTCACACAACTATTATTACTTATTCTACCTGCGCTCGAACGTAAGCATCAACATCACAGGTCTTACGGGCAGTCTGCTTGAATCTAACCATAGCTGCTGTAATAACCCCAAAATTTTTCAACTTTTGTAACCCTTGTGAATAGTGTTTTACCTGAATAAGAAAACTTTTCGTGCCACACTATATAGGGGTTCTGTTATGGATATTCTGGGATATTATTAATACTCTATGAAGTATATAAGTGTATGTAAATATCGTCAGAACCCAATTCCGAACACTTTGGTTTTTCCCGGAAATCCATAAAATACGGAGAGAATTGAGTATAAGGTAAACAAATAAAAAGGATTTAAATTAAAGGGATTATAATAGAGGATCATAAAAAGGAATATAATGTATTGAGAAAGGTTAAGGGAACCTAAGTAATAAGATCCCGGGTATGATCCTTCAAACGATAAACGAGAACGAAAGTTAAGCGAACCGTACAACCAGATCAGCGGTCATTAGGCAAACGATTAGGGAGTTAATCAAGGGATGTAAGGGGAGTGATGTCATCCAACCAATTAGAAAGGAGACAAGGAGGGAGGATGACATCATAGGGGTGACATAAGCATGACATGGAAGGAAGGAGGTGTGGTTGATTTAGGACACACACAAATGCAAGGACAAGGTTGGTAATTTGCTAAATGGAAAACAAAAAACAAGCCAACCAACTAGCAATTCATTTCATCAAATCAAAAAATCAACCAAGGCATTGTCTTCACTTTGCTCTCCGGCTTTCTTGCATTTTCAAAGCTAAAAATTTCCAAAATCAAGATCCAAGCATCCTTAATTGGTAAGAAAATTCCCTACCTTCTTTATGCTTAGTAATGGCTATATTCATAAGTTTAAGCCACAAATTCTTTCTCTAGCTTCTTGATTTAATCATTGGAGAAGACATATGAATAGTGTTTTCAAGTTTTAACTTGAGTTTTTTTTCTCTGTTTTCTTGAAGATCCAAGCTTTCTTAAGACTACTCCAAGCTTATTAAGGCTTCCTAGCTTCACCCACCAATCCAAGGAAGGTATACCACTTTCACAACCCTAGGTTCATATTTATTATAAGGGATTTTGATGCGTAAGATGTTATGGTATCTGTTGTTATGTTTATGAGTTGAGATTTGGTAATGGTGGTGGAAATGAAATGATAATTTAGTGGTTTTGATTTAAAGAAACTTAAAGCATGATTAAAGTTAGGTTAAGCATATGTATGAATGAGAATATCGAATTGTTTGGGATTGTTATGATGTGGTAAGGATAGGTGTTTGATGTGTGTGGATTTGAGGATGGTTTGTGATGATTGTGGGTAGTTTTAAAAATGGGAAATCGCGTAAACATAGCCGTCGTAACGTCCGATTTTCTTTGGACTGTTTTTGTGCATAGCATTAGGACCCGAGAACCCCCTGCTAAATTGTGACCACTGCCATGTTTAGATAGCTCATGTTACGAGCTTCGTTTTGATATGTAGTTCGTTCGATTCCGATTTACGGTTTAGGAGAAACGACCGTTTCAAGTAACGGCGTTTCGCGAACGAAACTTTTTCCCTCGCCTTATTTTGGAATGTAGGTTAAAGACCAAAAAGGGTTAATTAATGTATGAAACATTTATGGTAAGTGTGTTAGGCAGTTGGTAAGTCATTCGCGAAGGAATCGCGTTAAAACTCGTAAAGGTCAAGTTATTAAAAATGGTGGAGCCGAGGGTACCCGAGTGACTTAAGCGAATCGTGAGCGTAAAACTAGCATTAGAGTCTAAGTTAGTTAAAGCATAGACTTACAAGTGATTTTGGTTTAATTCCAACTTACTTGTTGTTTATAGGTTGCCAGACTCGTCCCGAGCCTTTCTCACCCCAAGTCGCTCAGGCAAGTATTCTATCCGATACACTGTTGTTGTGATGTAAATGTATGTATATGCATTATCTTGTGATATTGCATGATTGTTATTTAGCAAATGTTGCGATATATTGTAGCATGTGATATGGTATTATGCATGCCTGTTTTATATTCTTGAGATGATATCTGTTGGTTTATTTGATAATACCTATGCTAGAGGATAGTTGTATCTTGCATATACCCTTAGTATAGGGACCCAAGGGTGAAAATATTTTCTAAAACCGGGAGTCGAGGATCCCGAGTAGATTTATATGGATATGGATATATATATATATAATATATATTATATATATATATGGTTATAGTTTTCCAAACTATAAATCGAATAAGGTTTATTCGATAGCTTTAAACTTTATTTATTTATTGAATATTATTTGAATATTCATTTGAGGATGTATGACTCCTTTATTTTATTTAATGAATATTATTTATAATATTCATTCGAGGTATTATGACTCAGCTTATTTATTTATTGAATATTATTTGAATATTCATTTGAGGATCTATGACTCCGATTAATTGCTGAAATATATTCTTTATTTTATTAAAGAATAAGGTGTCGATAATCAAACTTATTTTGATTATTCAAATAAAGATATTACTTTCGTATAAGTATATCTTTGATTATTTGCTATTCATTTCAAGTATAAGTTTTAATACTTCTACTTCAATTATTTTATAAAGATTATTTTATGGGAATATTATTTAAATAATAATATTCAGACATTTTCTAAATATTCGGGGGACTGATTTACTTCATTAAATCAGTTTTACTCCAAACACTCTTTAAAGTGTTTCGAGTCTTTAAAATGATTTTCAAAAGTTAGAGCGGATCCCAAAACTATTTTTATATTTAAAATCTTCCTTTTTAAAAAGGAGATTTAAATACTCGCTCAAAACATGGGGGATCCGGCTCGGTGGTGTGTTTTATATTCGCAACAAGGTTGCTGTCTTGGTAAAAGAGTTTTTGATTACTTACCCAATATTCGGGAAGTAAAATTCTTGGAACAAGTTAATCCATTAACAGGCATCGCCTGGGAAATATCGGTGAGTTTTCCTTTCCAACTAGATACGACTTCTTGGTGGAGCCGTATCAACAAGTTTCTACTTGGGGAAAGGGGGAAACGAGCTTTACGTTTCAGAGTCATGGATTTCATCTGAACTAGGAGTGGCGTAAGTGGTCGAGTAGCGCCGGCCCAGCCTTATTATATGGCCCAAATGGCCTGGAAGTTCCGCTAAGGCGGTCCATTCCTTAGGAGTTCAGTGTTCGGTTGACAAGTAAATCCGACAGGTTCTCCTCTACATGTAGAAAATGGTGGGGTTGTACTACTACGACTGATCATCGTAAGTGGTCTTCCTGGCGCGGTAAACTCCCGTAATGAGTTCATCATCCATTTGGATAATTCTGCAACACTACCCGTAGCATTCGATCGAAAGGCTACTAATGGGTGGTTGCCGAAGCATTGACAGGGTCAAACATTTTTATTGGTGTATCCATTGAATGAAGTATCTCGTAACTTCATTTCTTTTCAAAATGTTTCAAAGATCAAATATTTTCAGTTTATTTGTGGTCTCATCTATGGGATGACCTCGTGAATTTATTATACTTTGAACGGTGATAGTTCAAGTAGATTTATAAATGATATAAGTGTGGGGAAGTATTGGTAACTTCATTCCTTGTTTTTACTTATATCTAGTAAGTAATTATCTTACACACGATAAAGATTTTAGTAAGTATCCATTAGATACTTGTGTTATTGTTATCACTACATATTATCTTGCGAGCTGTAAGGCTCACTCTTGCTTTATTTCTTCATCACACAAACAACAGTTAGGAGAGATGGCCAGACTCCAGCAGACCCAGCGCAAGCGCGTGGGAAGCGTCCCGCGTCTTCCCGCTGATATTGTAGCTGATAGCTGCAGAGGTAGATCCATTGTAGTTTAGACCATCTACTCTTGAGAATCCAATTATGTATAATTATAACTTGTGGCAGATAATGGCAATTAACTGTAAATTATCAAGTAATCATTTTGGGTTGTAATAATTTTAAATTGTGGATTCAAAGACTTGTACTTATTTCAATTTCATCTCTGAGACTATAACGAGTTGTGGTGTGTGTTAGTGTGGGGTCACAGCATGAGGGTATTTATTATTAATTAAGTAAAGTGATATTGTGGAAAGAAAGACCGTGACAACCCGGATTCCCGACCCGGATCTGGGGGTGTTACAGAAATGGTATCAGAGCTAAGCGTTATAAACCTCAGAGATGATGCGACGATAAAATAATAAACTCACAAAGATAATAAGAACTCTTGCCAAGTTCATGGTCGGACTACTAAAGTAGTACTGACAGCTAAAACCCTTACGGGAACCCTTATAAATATCATGATAGTAATTTAGCTCGTTTAATGTGTAGGCGCCTGAGAGGAGGACCCTGAGATGTACGAGCGTGAGCATGATGAGGCATTGCTAGATGTTGAGGATCAGGAGGAGCCTGAGATGGAGGAGGATGAGGAGGACCCCCCAGAGGAGCCTGAGACGGAGGTTATTGCTGTTTCAGATGAGGAGGACCCCTCAGAGGAGTCAGAGACAGAGGTTATTGCTATTCCAGATGAGGAGGACCCGGATGAGGTCCCAGTAGCTGAGGAGCATGTTGGATCTGTGGTAGTGTATGCTGGTATCCCTTTACCCACACTTCCGGTGGTCAGAGCCCCTACCCCTCCACCACTATCTTGGATTCCTGATGATGACAGCTCAGAGACCCATACTTCCGAG